>NW_024396783.1:0-46517 GCF_004115215.2 Ornithorhynchus anatinus | reverse complement strand
AGGACATCAGATGTCCAAAGATCACAGATTCATGGCGCC
This sequence comes from Ornithorhynchus anatinus, assembly GCF_004115215.2. Taxonomy (NCBI): domain Eukaryota; kingdom Metazoa; phylum Chordata; class Mammalia; order Monotremata; family Ornithorhynchidae; genus Ornithorhynchus; species Ornithorhynchus anatinus. The sequence continues at coordinate 46,478 of NW_024396783.1, read as the reverse complement.
TAGATGATGAAGAAGGGAGTGGGAGCTGGAGAAAAGAGGTTAATCTGGGAAAGGCCTCTGGTAGGAGATGTGACTTTAATAAGGCTTTGAAGGTGGGGAGAGTGGTGGTCTGGCATATGTACATGGGATGAAGTTCCAGACCAGAGGGAGGAGGGCTGCCTGGTGTGTGAGTCTAAGAATGAGCAACAGGCTCAAGGCGGAGACCCTATGCTCACTTGAAGACCAACAAATCATCCTTCTGACCACGTTGCTCTGGATGTCTCACGATCTCATTTCTTGGTACCCTCAGGCAGACCGTGGACCACATGGCTAACCTCACCACGCTGACGGGATTCCTCCTCATGGGGTTCTCGGAAGTCCGGGAGCTGCAGCTGGTCCATGCCGTGCTGTTCCTCCTGGTCTACCTGGCGGCCCTGACAGGGACTCTCCTCATCATCACCACTACGCCCTCGACCAGTGCCTCCACACCCCAATGTACTTCTTCCTCAGGAAACCTGTCTTCACCGACCTCTGCCTGATCTCTGTCACCGTAAGTCCATCGTCACCTTCCCTGACTGACCTACACTCAATCTATTATTGGGGCTGTGTGACACAAGTCCTGTGTGTGATTTTTTTCATGGGTTCAGAGATGTGTGTCCTCATTGTGATGTCCTATGACCGCTACGCTGCCATCTGCCGCTCCCTGTGCTATGATATCATCATGAACCGAGGGGGCCTGTGGGAAGATGGTGCCAACCTCCTGGCTTTAGTGGGGCCTGTTTGGGGTGATGTACTCAGCCGGGACATTCACGTTAACTTCTGCAAGTCCAACACGATCCAGCAGTTCTTCTGTGACATCCCCTCCCTGCTGAAGATTCTGCTCCAAAACACACCTTGTCATCGATGTCAGCGTGGCTATTGGTATTGGCTTTGGTTCCTTCTCCATTGTAGCTATCATCACCTCTTACTTCCGCGTCTTCTCCATCCTGCTGATGCTCCCATCCACTGAAGATCAGGCCAAAGCCTTCTCCACCTGCCTGCCTCACCTCGCCGTGATGAATGTTTTTGTCTTCACTGCCGGTTTTGCGTATTTATAGCCTCCCTCAGACTCTCCCTCGACGCTGGGCCTGTTGGTGTCCGTTTTCTACACAGTGGTGCCCCCCAACCCTGAACCCCCTCATCTACAGCCTGAGGAACCGGGACATGAAGGCTGCACCGAGGAGGATTTTCTCTGTCAACCTCAATTCTGGGTGAGTTGATCCCCTCTCTCTCAGTTTCCTCATCTGTAATTTATTTATTTTAATGTCCGTCTCCCCCTCTAGACCGTAAGATCGTGGTGGGTAAGGAATGTGTCTGTTCTACTGTTCTATTGTACTCTTCCAATCGCTTAGTACAGTGTCTGCACACAGCAAGCATTCAATGAATACAATTAAATGAATTAAGGAATTAAGGAATGAATCTGTAAAATGGGGATTAAATCCCACTCACTCCCAACTGGACTATAAATCCCATTCGGGACAGGATTTGTGTCCAACTAGATAATGTTGTATCTATCCCACTGCTTAGAACAGTGCTCAGCACACAGTAACTGCATAAAAATATAATAATAGTAATAATAAAATGATACTATTATTATATTTGTTATGCAGTAACTAAGACATAATGCTAAGACATAATATAGTGAACAGGACCCAATCGATGCTCAATAAATAATGTTTCTCTTATTTCCACCATTCTTTCTCAATTGCAACAATTTGAGGCAGTGTAAAGAGTGGAATACAATTTATTGTATTGTGCACTCCCAAAAGCTTTCTGCAGTGCTTTCCACATAGTAAGTGCTCAATAAATACCTTGTTAAACTGATTAATGTCTGTCTACCCTCTAGATTGTAAACTCCTTGTGGGCTGGGAACACATCTACCAAGGCGGTTATATTGTACTCTCCCAAGTGCTTAGGGCAGTACTCTGCACACAGTAAGCACTCAATAAACACCGTTGATTGATTCAAAAATGTCTATCTCCCTGCTGGACTGTAAGATCCTTGTGGGCAGGGAACATGTCTATCGACTCTGTTGAAGAGAAGCAGCATGGCCTAGTGGATAGACCATGGACCTGAGAGTCAGAAGGACCTGGGATCTAATCCTGGCTCTGACACTTGTCTGCTGTGCAACCCTGGCAAGTCACTTAAGTTTCTGTGGCTCAGTTACCTCATTTGTAAAATGGGTATTAAGACTGTGAGCCCCATGTGGGACAGGGACTGTGTCCAACCTGATTACCTTGTATCTATCCAGTGCTTAGAATAGTGCTTGGCACATAGTAAAGTGCTAACAAGTGCTATAATTATTAATTATATTATTATATTGCACTCTCCCAAGTGCTTAGTACAGGGCTCTGCACACAGTAAGCAACTCAATAAACCTAACTGTGGAAGTAGCTGAGTGGAAACAGTACGGGCCTAGGAGTTCAGAAGGATCTAGGTTCTAATCCCCACTCCGCAACACTTCGGCCTGCGTGACTGGGCAAGTCACGTAACTTCTCTGTGCCTCAGATCCCTCATCTGCAAAATGGGGATTTAGACCTGTGAATCCCATGTGGGACCCCGATTATCTTGCATCTAGCTCAACAACTTGGCAATGCTTAACAAATACAATTTTATTATTTTGGTACCCTCTTTTTTTCCCTTTGCTCTTCTGGGTTCCAGATCCCCATCCTTCATTTAACAGCTCTATGCTGGCAGACTCAGATTTGGAGCTACCTGAAGTTCAGAGAACAGTTAGGCCAGCTGCTCCTGGCTGTTTTGCCATGAGGAAACAAGGTGGTTTATACACTAGGGACTCCCCCACTCTCTGCTCCTACCTGACAGTGTCAGGCTCCTACTGATAACAGAACAATGGCAACCCTAGAGGGAGATGAGCGCATTGAAATCTTTCTTTATAACTATCGGTCTCAAACTCACTGACCAGCGGACCCTGCTGGGTCAGACGTGTCCACGTCCCTCCAGTATAAACCAGCCCCAGTGAGTGATTTTTTTTCTGCCTCAGAATCTGAGACTGGAGATGGAGGGAGACATGAAGATGAGAAACAGCTAGTGGATAGAGCTGGGGTCTAGGAGTCATGGGGATCTGGGTTCTAATGCTGACTCTGATTCATTGTCCAAGGTCAGCAGAGGACAAGTGGCAATCATATTTATTGAGTGCTTATGGTGTGCAAACCACTGCACTAAGTGCTAAGGAGAGTATGATATAACAGAGTTGGTTGACACGTTCCCTGCCCACAGTGAGCTGACAGTTCAGAGGTTACTGAGACACATATAAGTTCAGTGATTTGCCCCAGGTCACACAGCAAACAAGTGGCAGACTCAGGACTAGAACCCAGGTTCTTCTGACTCCCAGACCTGCACTCTAATACAAGTTTCGTTAGAGAAACAAAATGTGCATGTTGGGTTGTAATAGATCAGCAAGGAAAGGCAGGAGGGGGAGAGCTGTTGGAGTGCCTTAAAGCCAATGGCAAATAGATTTTAATAATCATAATAATAATGATGGTATTTGTTAAGCATGTGCCAAGCACTGTTCTAAGGGCTGGGACAGATACAAGGTTATCAGGTTGTCCCACGTGGGGCTCACAGTCTTAATCCCCATTTTAAAGATGAGGTAACTGAGGCACAAATAAGTGAAGTGACTTGCCAACATCAAATGGCTGACAAGTGGCTGATTCGGGATTAGAACTCACAACCTCTGACTCCCAAGCCCGTGCTCTTTCCATGAAGCCATGCTGCTATGGATAGGCAACCACTTGAGGAGTGAGGAGATGTGGACTCTTCTGTTTTGTAGAAAAACAATCCAGGAAGAGAAGTGAAGTATAAACTTGAAGAAGTGACAGGAGGCAGGGAGGTCAGCAAGGAGGCTGATTCAGTAGTAGAAATGGGATAGGAAAGGTGCTTGGATCAGCGTGGAAGCAGTTTATTCGGAGAGGAAAGGGCAAATTCTACACATGTTGTGAAAGTAAAGCTGACAGGATTTGATGACAGATTGAATATGTGGGTTAAATTCAATAGTATTTATTGAGCGCTTACTATGTGCAGAGCACTGTACTAAGCGCTTGGAATGAACAAGTCAGCAATAGATAGAGACAGTCCTTGCCGTTTGACGGGCTTACAGTCTAATCAGGGGAGACGGATAGAGAAGAACAATGGCAATAAATAGAGTCAAGGGGGAGAACATCTCGTAAAAACAATGGCAACTAAATAGAATGGAGGCGATGTACATTTCATTAACAAAATAAATAGAGTAATGAAAATATATAGAGTTGAGCAGATGAGTACAGTGCTGAGGGGATGGGAAGGGAGAGGGGGAGGAGCAGAGGGAAATGGGGGGGAAAGAGGGTTAAGCTGCGGAGAGGTGAAGGGGGGGCAGTGGAGGGAGTAGAGGGAGAAGGGGAGCTCAGTCTGGGAAGGCCTCTTGGAGGAAGTGAGTTATAAGTAGGGTTTTGAAGAGGGGAAGAGAATTAGTTTGGCGGAGGTGAGGAGGGAGGGCATTCCAGGACCGTGGGAGGACGTGGCCCAGGGGTCGACGGCGGGATAGGGGAGAACGGGGGACGGTGAGGAGGTGGGCGGCAGAGGAGCGGAGCGTGCGGGGTGGGCAGTAGAAAGAGAGAAGGGAGGAGAGGTAGGAAGGGGCAAGGTGATGTAGAGCCTTGAAGCCTAGAGTGAGGAGTTTTTGTTGGGAGCGGAGGTTGATAGGCAACCACTGGAGGTGTTTAAGAAGGGCAGTGACATGCCCAGATCGTTTCTGCAGGAAGATGAGCCGGCAGAGGAGTGAAGAATAGACTGGAGCAGGGTGAGAGAGGAGGAAGGGAAATCAGAGTGAAGGCTGACACAGTAGTCTAGCCGGGATATAACAAGAGCCCGTAGCAGTAAGGTAGCCGTTTGGGTGGAGAGGAAAGGGCGGATCTTGGCGATATTGTAAAGTTGAAACCGGCAGGTCTTGGTAACGGATAGGATGTGTGGGGTGACGAGAGGGACGAGTCAAAGAGACGAGATTGCGGGCCTGAGAGACGGGAAGGATGGTCATGCCATCCACGGTGATAGGGAAGTCTGGGAGAGGACCGGGCTTGGGAGGGAAGATGAGGAGCTCAGTCTTGCTCATGTTGAGTTTTAGGTGGCTGGCCGACATCCAGGTGGAGACATCCTGGAGGCAGGAGGAGATGCAAGCCTGAAGGGAGGGGGAGAGGACAGGGGCAGAGATGTAGATCTATGTGTCATCTGCGTAGAGATGGTAGTCAAAGCCGTGAGAGCAAATGAGTTCACCAAGGGAGTGAGTGTAAACGGAGAACAGAAGAGGGCCAAGAACTGACCCTTGAGGAACTCCAACAGTTAAAGGATGGGAGAGGGAGGAGGCACCTGCAAAGGAGACCGAGAATGACCGGCCAGAGAGATAAGAAGAGAACCAGGAGAGGACGGAGTCTGTGAAGCCAAGGTGAGATAAGGTGTGGAGGAGGAGGGGATGGTCGACAGTGTCAAAGGCAGCAGAGAGGTCAAGGAGGATTAGAATGGAATAGGAGCCATTGGATTTGGCAAGAAGGAGGTCATGGGTGACCTTAGAGAGAGCAGTCTCGGTAGAGTCAGGGGGACGGAAGCCAGATTGGAGGGGGTCCAGGAGAGAATGGGAGTTAAGGAATTCTAAGCAGCGATTATACATGACTCGTTCTAGGATTTTGGAAAGGAAGGGTAGTAGGGAGATAGGGCGATAACTGGAAGGGGAAGTGGGGTCGAGAGAGGGTTTTTTTAGGATGGGGGAGACGTGGGCATGTTGGAAGGCAGAGGGGAAGGACCCATTGGAGATTGAGTGGTTAAAAATAGAAGTTAAGGAAGGGAGGAGGGCAGGGGCGATGTTTTTTAAAAGGTGAGCGGGAATGGGGTCCGAGGCGCAGGTGGAGGGGGTGGCACTTGCGAGGAGGGAGGACATCTCCTCTGAGGATACTGGAGGGAAGAATGGAAAAGTAGGGGAGAGGGGGAGTGGTGACTTTGGGGAGCTCAGACCTGATTGTGTTGATTTTTGTGATGATGTAGGTGGCCAGATCATTGGGGGTGAGAGATGGAGGAGGGGGAGGAGCAGGGGGCCTAAGGAGAGAATTAAAGGTCCGGAATAATTGGCGGGGGTGACGGGCATGGGTGTCAATGAGAGAGGAGAAGTTTTGCCTGGCGGAGGAGAGGGCAGAGTTAAGGCAGGAAAGGATAAATTTGAAGTGTGTGACGTCGGCTTGGTGCTTAGGAGATGAGTCGAGAATAACACCAAGGTTGTGGGTATATGAGACAGAGACGATGGTGATCTTGCTTATGATGATGAGAAAGTCTGGGATAGAATTTTGGTGGGAAGATGAGGTACACTGTTTTAGATGTGAAGAGAAGCAGCGTGGCCTAATGGAAAGAGCATGGTACAGGGAGTTAGAGGACCTGGGTTCTAATCCTGCATCTGTCACTGGTCTTTCCTTTCACTTCTCTGAGCCTCGCTTTCCTCAACTGCAAAATGAGAATTAAATCCTACTTCCTAGACTGTAATCCCCATATGAAAGAAAGACTGTGTCTAACCTGATTACATTGTATCTATTTCAGCCCTAAGAACACTGCTTGGAATGTATTAAGTGCTTAACAGATACCAAAATTATTATTATTATTATAACGAGGATGAAGATGGATGCGTACAGTTTGTAGACTGTAAGCTCGTTTTGGGTAGGGACCACGTCTATCAACTCTGCATGACTTAGTGGAAAGAGCATGGGCTTGGGAGTCTGAGGTTGTCGGTTCTAATTCCATCTCTGCCACTTGACTCCTGTGTGACCTTGTGCAATCCACTTAACTTCTCTATGCCTCAGTAACCTCATCTGTAAAATGGGGATTAAGACAATGAGCCCCAAGTGGGACAACCTGATTACCTTGTATCTATCCTAGTGCTTTAGACAGTACTTAGCACATAGTAAGTTGCTTAACAAATACATGATTATCATGACTATTATCACCCTCCCAAGTGCTTAGTACCATTCTCTGCACACAGTAAGCACTCAGTAAATATGTTCAATTGAGGGAGAGTTGGAATTGCTTCGGCCCTGTGCCCTGGGTTCTGTTGGATTCTGGGTTCTGTCAGATTTTTCCTGGTGACCGTTGCACAGGGTCTCTTACTTTCCTTTACATATTCTGTTCCTCTTAAGACTCTACCTACAAACCCCGAGAAGTGAGAATGCTCACTTTCTCCAATGAGGTGGTCCAGGGCATCTGCTTTCTCTGTCAGACCGGAACAGGGGTCATGGGAAACTCCTTCCCCATCACTCTCCACGTTTCCATGATCCTCCTGGAACCCAGGCCAAAACCCACAGACCTGGTCATTGTCCACCTGGCCCTGGTCCACACTCCGATGCTCCTTACCAGAGTGGTCACTGTGTCAGCATCAGCTCAGCGTCTGCAGCTTCTGCAGATGGACATCGGATATAAGACGTTCGCATAGGTGTACCGGGTGACCAGAGGCCTCTCCATCTGTACCACCGGCCTCCTGAGTATGGTTCAGTCCGTGATCATCAGCCCGAGTTCCTCTCTCTGAGCCCAGCTAAAAGCCCAGGTTCATTCATTCATTCATTCAATAGTATTTATTGAGCGCTTACTATGTGCAGAGCACTGTACTAAGCGCTTGGGATGAACAAGTCGGCAACAGATAGAGACAGTCCCTGCCGTTTGACGGGCTTACAGTCTAATCGGGGGAGACGGACAGACAAGAACAATGGCACTAAACAGCGTCAAGGGGAAGAACATCTCGTAAAAACAATGGCAACTAAATAGAATCAAGGCGATGTACAATTCATTAACAAAATTAATAGGGTAACGAAAATATATACAGTTGAGCAGACGAGTACGGTGCCGTGGGGATGGGAAGGGAGAGGTGGAGGAGCAGAGGGAAAAGGGGAAAATGAGGCTTTAGCTGCGGAGAGGTAAAGGGGGGACGGCAGAGGGAGTAGAGGGGGAAGAGGAGCTCAGTCTGGGAAGGCCTCTTGGAGGAGGTGATTTTTAAGTAAGGTTTTGAAGAGGAAAGAGAATCAGTTTGGCGGAGGTGAGGAGGGAGGGCGTTCCAGGACCGCGGGAGGACGTGACCCAGGGGTCGACGGCGGGATAGGCGAGACCGAGGGACGGCGAGGAGGTGGGCGGCAGAGGAGCGGAGCGTGCGGGGTGGGCGGTAGAAAGAGAGAAGGGAGGAGAGGTAGGAAGGGGCAAGGTGATGGAGAGCCTTGAAGCCTAGAGTGAGGAGTTTTTGTTTGGAGCGGAGGTCGATAGGCAACCACTGGAGTTGTTTAAGAAGGGGAGTGACATGCCAAGATCGTTTCTGCAGGAAGATGAGCCGGGCAGCGGAGTGAAGAATAGACCGGAGCGGGGCGAGAGAGGAGGAAGGGAGGTCAGAGAGAAGGCTGACACAGTAGTCTAGCCGGGATATAACGAGAGCCCGTAATAGTGAGGTAGCCGTTTGGGTGGAAAGGAAAGGGCGGATCTTGGCGATATTGTAGAGGTGAAACCGGCAGGTCTTGGTAACGGATAGGATGTGTGGGGTGAACGAGAGGGACGAGTCAAGGATGACACCGAGATTGCGGGCCTGCGGGACGGGAAGGATGGTCGTGCCATCCACGGTGACGGAGAAGTCTGGGAGCGGACCGGGCTCAGAAGCTCAGGGCTCAGGTTCAGAAGAATATCCTCCTAATCCTTATCCTCCTGTGGCTCCTCAACTTGATCATGGACATCAATCTCCTGTTCTCCCAATGTGACCAGCTGCCAGCCCAGATTCAGTGATGACTACTGTTCCATCAAGCCCATCAGCAGCCTCGTAGGGCTGTTCCTCTTCCTTATGGCACTCTGTGACATCCTCGCCTTTGGAATCATGGGAAACTCCAGTGGCTACATGGTCTTCCTCCTCTTCCAACTCAGCCGGAAGGTCCGCCATCTCCACGGCCAGCGCCCGCCTCCTTGGAAATCCCCAGAAATGAGAGCAACCCAGACCATTCTGTTGCTGGTCAGCTGCTTTGTGGCCTTCTACTGCACGGACTTCATACTGTCACTCTTTCTGGGGAGTTCCCTCAGGAACAACATCACCCTCCTGAATGCCAATATGTTTGTGGTCAGCGGCTATGCCACCGTCAGCTCCTTCTTGCTGCTAAGCAGTAACTCCAAGCTTGCCAAGTTCTGGGAGGTCTGTTTGAGGAAGACAAGGCTCCATCTCCATGAGGAACCTATGTTCTTCCCAGGATAGTCTTTTATACCAAGGGATCCTTCCTGAGTAGTAGCAAGACCTAGTGGATAGAGCACACACCTGGAAGTCAGAAGGACCTGGGTTCTAATCCCAGCTCTGCCACTTGCCTGCTGTGTGGCCTTGGGCAAGTCACTTAACTTCTCTGTGCCTCAGTTACTTCGTCTGCAAAATAGAGAGTAAGCCTGTGTGTCCCATATGGGACATGGACTGTGTCCAACTTGATTAATTTGTATCTACCCCAGCACTTAGTACAGTATCTGGTACATAGTAAGCATTTAACAAATGCCATAAAAAAACCAGCACTCAAATTCAGTACTTTCAGATTACAAGATGAACATACTGTCTCTTGTGATAAGGGAGCTGTGGGCAGCGCTACAGTGCAGAATTAAGGAGCGAGTGAGTTCAAGGGATCGAATAGAGGGAGATAGAGTCAGAAGACTTGGGTTCTAATCCCTGCTTTGCCACTTGTCTGCTGTGTGCTTGGGCAAGTCATTCCATGTCCCTGGGACTCAGTTTTGTCAATGTAAAATTCAATACTTAGACTTTGAGCCCTTGTGGGGCAGGGATTGTGTTTCTGACTTGATTAACTTGTATCTAACCCAATGTTTAGAAGAATGCTTGTCACCTAGTAAGTGCTTAACAAATACAATTTTAATAAAGTCATGGAGCAGAAAGGGTTGGTGAAGTAAGATTGTTGTTCTTGAGAATGAAATTCTGGGGCTCCTAGATGTGCCATTTCTATATGTCCCTCCGTAGAGGAGTGTAAATCTCTTTATATGACCGTCTGGAGCCCTTGCACTTTTTAAATTCAGGTGATTTTTTGCCCCTAATACTTTCATCCAGCAATCCCTCTGATCCCTCCAAATCTCCCCTACCCCCAAATTACTTATTATCATCTCATCATCATCATCATCATCATTGTCTTCATCATCAAAGCATTTCCAACTCTGAAAGAGGTCTGAGAAAATAATGATATTTGTCAAGTACTCACTATATATTAAGCACTGGTGTAGATACAAGATCATAAGCAGGGTGGCTCAGTGAAAAGAGCCCGGGCTTGGGAGTCAGAGGTCATGGGTTCTAATCCCGGCTCTGCTACTTGTCAGCTGTGTGACTTTGGTCAAGTCACTTAATTTCTCTATGCCTCAGTTACCTCATCCTTAGAATGGGGATTAAAACTGTGAACCCCACGTGGGACAACTTGATCATCTTGTATCCCCCCCAGTGCTTAGAACAGTGCTTTGCACATAATAAGCACTTAACAAATACCATTATTATTATTATTATTATCACATTCTAAGTAAGAGGGAGATAGATATTGATTCCCCCTTTTACAGATGAGGGAACTGAGGCCCAGAGAAGTAAAATGGCTTGTCCAAGGTCACATAGCAGACAAGTGATGGAGAGTGAAAGGTGAAAGGATTCAATAAAGGAGGAGTAGAAAAGCAAGTGTTTTCAAGACACACAGGGGTCCATGGCGTGGGTCAAGGGGTTAGATGTTACAAACATCAGGGAGACCAGTTCTTATCAATCAGTGATATTTTATTGAGTGCTTACTATGCCCAAAGAATTATACTAAGAACCTGGAAGACTACAGTACCAGAGAGTTGGTAAACAACTCTGCCTGCAATGAGCTTACAGTCTACAGAAATTAGTCAATCAATCAATGGTATTTATTGAGAGCTTACTGTGTGCAGAGCACTGTACCAAGCACTTGGGAGAGTACAATAGAACAGAGTTGGTCAATGCAATCCCCACCCACAAAGAGCTCACAGTCTAGAGGGGAAGATGGACATTGAAATCGATTCCTGATAGGGGAAATAATCAGTTAGTCAATCATCAATCAAGTAATCGCTCAATCAGTCTAAAAATCCCCAACAAAAATAATCAATCAATTAATAGTATTTACTGAGCACTTACTGTTCTCCAAATGCTGTACCAAGTGTTGGGAAAAGCACAGTAAAACAGAATTGATAGACATGATGCCTGACCACAAAGAGTTTACATTCTAGAGGACAGCTGGGCAGGAGGAGAACAGGGAATGGGGACAGGACAGTGAGGAGAGGGAAACAAACTCTTGTGCCAACCAAGTAGTAGGGGAGACATGCCATTTCTCCTCACTTTGGGGCAAGAGAATTTTCAGCTCTCAGAACGGATGATTGACCTCTTCCAGAAGAAATGGTCATTTTCTGTTAGGGAACCGTTTTCTATTAGAGAACCATTATGAGAAGCAATATGATATAGCGGATAGAGCACGGGCTGGGGAGTCAGAAGGTCATGGGTTCTACTCCTAGCTCTGCCACTAGTTTACTGTGGGACTTTGGGCAAGTTCCTTCACTTCTCTGTGCCTCAGTTACCTCATCTGTAAAATGGGGAATGAGACTGTGAGCCCCACGTGGCACAGGGACTGTGTCCAACCCGATTTGCTTGTATCCACCCCGGCGCACAGTACGGTGCCTGACACACTGTAAGTAAGCGCTTAACAAGTACCACAGTTATTATTATTATTCCAGGCATAACATCCTCCTTAGAGCAGCTTTCACAGCCTGATTCCTCAAACTGTAGATGACAGGGTTCAGAGCCGGGGGTACCATGGAATAGAAAACGGACAGAAGCAAGTCTAGGCCTGTTGGACAATTGAAGGATGGAATTAGATATTCAGAAACACCCGTGGAGATGAAGAAAGTCACGACAATGAGATGGGGCAGGCAGGTGGAGAAGGCTTTGGATCGGCCCTCTGCCGATGGCATCTTCAGCACGGCCGAGAAGATGCGGATGTACGAGACGGTTATGTATGAGAAACAGATGGCGAAGGAACTGGCAGACAGGACAGTGAGTGAATATTCACTTATGTTTCCTTGGGGACCAGAGAGCTTCAGAAGCTGGGGGACGTCACAGAAGAACTGGTGGATCACGTTGGGCCCAGAGAAGGGTTCAGAGAAGGTGGTGGCCATGTGCATGAGGCCGGAGAGGCCCCCGCTGAGCCAGGAGGCGGCCGCCATCTTCCCACAAACTCCTCTGTTCATGATGACCTCGTAGCGCAAGGGGTGGCAGATGGCGGCGTAGCAGTCGTAGGACATCACTGTGAGCAGGGCCACCTCAGAGACAACGGCCAAAACAAAGAAAAACACTTGCAGAACGCAGCCCTGGAAAGAAATGGAGTTGTTGTTGGTCACTGAATTGAAGAAAGATTTAGGGACAGTGACGGAGATGAGGCAGAGGTCGAGGACAGACAGGTGCCTGAGGAAGAAGAACATGGGGGTGTGGAGGTGCCGGTCGAGGGTGGTGACGGCGATGATGAGGAGATTTCCCGTCAGGGCCGCCAGGTAGATCAGGAGGAACAGCGTGGCATGGACCAGCTGCAGTTCCTGGACCTCAGAGAACCCTAGTAGGAGGAATTCTGTCACTTCCGTGCCATTGGCCATCTGAGTGAAAAGAACGTTTGGAGGAAACTTCTGTTTGGTGACACAGCAAGAAGACATAGTTTATTGACTGTCTGAAAACAGTTGTGACAAAGGTCCCCATGTGGACAAAAACTGCAAGAGAGCACAGGAGTTCTTGACAAAGTGTGCCTCTCAATTTATCCTTCCCATAACTCTCGTGATAAACCAGTTATTCTTCTTGGTTTCCTAGAGTGTAATACTTCTGGCCTCAGAGTCCTAGCACTAATAACAATAATAATAATTGTGGTATTTATGAAGTGCTTACTATGTGTCAAGCACAGTCTTAGTGCTGGTGTAGATTCAAGATAATCAGGTCCCACCTGGGGCTCAAAGTCTAAGTAGGAGGGAGTACAGGTATTGAAACCCCCTTTTGGAAATGAGAGAACTGAGGCACAGGGAAATTAAGTGACTTCTCCGAGGTCACACAACAGGTAATTGGTAGGTCAGGATTAGCACCCAGCTCCTCTGACTCTCAGGCTCATGTTTTTTCCACTAGGCCATGCTGTTTGGTCTAGGCAATACCACGTACTGAAAAGGAGCATAGAAAGGTACCACTGTCCTGTCTCAATATTTGCAAAATAGAACTTCCTCCATCTAGTTCCAAGAATTTTATTTCTTCCTTGCTGCTTGCCTAGAAAACCTACTTTCTTCCGGAATAGTTAAATACTAGTTTTAGAGTAAAAAAAAAAAATGCCTCCCGATACAAGTAGTTGATGTCTAGGATATCTAGTACAGTACCTCAGTGCTTAGTACAGTGCCTGGCACATAGCGCTTAACAAATGCCATTATTATCCATTATCACCTTTTAGGCCTGGTGGACATGGGTTTCACTTACCTCAATATACCTATAATGAGCTGTGAGAGTCATGCAGCTAGCCCCACATGTAGAGGAAGTGGGAAGGAGGAATTGTGGAAGTTGCTAAAGGAAGACAAACTATCCTCCTGACCCCTCACTGAATCAAACAATCAATGGTATTTATTGATTGCTTACAGTGTGCAAAGTGTGGTACTAAATAATGGCAATAACTGGGGAATTCGTAAAGTCTTTACTATGTTCCAAGCACTGAACTGAGTGCTGGAATAGATACAAGAAAATCAGATTCTAATACAGTCTGACCTGATTTTCCTTTTTTTTCTACTTATTAAGTGCTTACTATGTGCTAGGCACTGTACTATCGCTGGAGTAGATACACAGTCCATGTCTCACATGGGGCTCACATTCTTAATCCCCATTGTACAGATGAGGCAACTGAGGCACAGAGGAGTGAAGTACTTGCTGTCCCAAGGTAAACCCGGGATTCCCATCATCTCAAGGTCAAATGCTATCTCATGACTGCTTGAGCCATTAAGGCAGAACTTAAAAGTGCTGGTGGGATACCGTTCCCACAACCAGAACTGCTAGATTGACAGCCCAAGCCAGGAATTCAGAAGGTGTCTTTCGCCCCCGTGCCAATCAAATTAGGTATGGAGGAAGGGGGGGAGAGTGGAGATTGGATAAACTGAGGCCAGAAGCTGGAGTGGCCTAGGAGCACAGGTGATAAATACCTGTGGCCTCTGACCTTCTGTGCAGCGTATCAAGACTCGCAGCAGCTGGCTGTGGGTCACCTCTGCCCAGAGCTTGAGAAGCCCACTCTGCCTGCACCAAGTGAAGAGTCGTGGGATGGGTGAGTGTCCCATCCCACTGAATGCTCGTGGGGCTGAAAGCTAGGTGCTTTGCCACGGGTGGGTAAGGCCTAAGTGTATTCATCCCAAGTGGGAAGTGAATGTGGGTGGGAACTAGTCACCTCACCACATGCGAACAAACCATAAGTGAATTCCTCCTGGTTGGGATCTGGGTGTTTTACCACGTGCGAGTAACACATAAGTATATTCCTCCTGATAGGGAAGCTCTAATATCACTAAATAATCATATTCCTCCCAAAAGGGAGGTTCATTTCACCATGTCCAAGATAAGAAATAATTCAATTTGTCTCACGGAATAAATTTTGTATAAAACCCAGCCTTTCCATCCCCGGTCTCTCTCACGGCGCCGATTCCCAAATGAACCCATCCCCGGGCAACAGGTGACACTTACCCAAGGTCACACAGCAGACACGTGGCAGAGCCGGGATTAGAACCCCGATCCTTCTGATTCCCAGACCCATGTTCTATCCACTAGACCACACTGCTTCTCCAGCACTATCTGCCCCAGCTACCTACTGTATCTATCTCATGACTTAGTACAGTGCTTAACACATAGTAAATGCTTAAGAAATATCATTATTCTATTATAACAAATGTGATTATTATTATCATTACAAGAAGTCATTATTGTTTCCATGTTTTTGATAATCTTGTATCTACCCCAGCGTTTAGTCCAGTGTTCGACACATAAAGCAAGTAAATGTTTAACAAATATCATTACGTTATACCAAATGTGATTATCATTACAAGACTGTCACCATTCTGTCCATATGTTATTGGATGGCAAATAGTTAACCTTATCAGTTTTCTGTCTTTGACTATTTTCCCCCATTCTGTTCCTGCATATAGCAGGGGCCCATTTTGAATCAGCTTGGAACAAAAACTTTGAAACTATATTAATCAATCAATGAATCACTGGCCTTCAACGTCCACTCAGTCACTCACTCAATCATTTATGTTTACTGTGTGCAGAGCACTGTACTAAACACTTGGGAGAGTACAATATAATAGGATTGGTAGACACATTCCCTGCCTACAACGAGCTTAGAAGAATTAAACAGAAGCAAGGTACATTTCCCTGACCTCAAGGACCTTACCCAGAGCTTAGTACAGTGCCTGGGATAATGTAAGTGCTTAACAAATAGCATCTAACAAATCAAGATACATGTTCCCTGCCCCCAAGGATCTTTCAATCTAATGGGGGAGACAAACAAAAATTTTACTCCCAGATACAGATTTTAGAGACTTCACTGCTCTACCCCAAAAGGATAATTATACCAAAGGCCACTGAATCTGAGTTCACAAACTCATCATAGTCCCTTAATGCTTACCATATGGAAATGCTGATATTTTTCTGAGACAAAGGCAGTCTGGAAGGCTGACTGACAGAAAGATGGAACAGGTTAATCTGAGATCCGATCCCAGCTCTCTTGCTGACTTGCTGGGAGACCCTGGCCAAGTATCAGCCTTTCTCTGTGCTTCAGGATCATCATGGGAATGAAGAAGGTAGGTAATGGAAGGAACTTGTTTATGGTCAGATCACTCAGAGGAATGAAGTATGTGGGCTGGGTTGTAGAAAGAGAGAAGCAAGGTGAGGTAGGGGGAAGCAAGGTGATGGAATGTTTTAAAGCCAATGGGGAAGGAGTTTTTGTTCGATAAGGATATGGATAGGCAAATACTGGAGATTTTTGAGGAGGTGGTCAGTGTTTCAGATCTTCTGCTGTCATTGAAATTCCCTGAGACCCACAAAGACACTCAACTGTGTATCTGAAATGCTCCGACGCACAAATATGTTTCATCAGGTCTCAGTGCATCGGTGGGAAACTGGTGATATTTAATGACCTGATGTGGCTTTTGGAGACAGGAGTCATGGGGAAAGTCCCATGGGGGGAGATGAAGGCAATTAGCCCCAGTGGACACTGTTGTGGAGATGTGGTCTGCTGGGAGAGGAAGAGGAGAAAGGAGGAGGCAAAACAGAATTTTAGTGCTATTAGAGGTTCATATTTCTAGACTGTGAGCCCGTTGGGTAGGGATTGTCTCTGTTGCTGGACTGTACTTTCCAAGCGCTTAGTACAGTACTCTGCACACATGTTCCATAAATACATTTGAATGAAAGATTGAATGAATATTTGCAGAGGCACAATTTTTGTCTAGTGGAAAGAGCATGGGTCTGGGTGCCGGAGGTCCTGGGTTCTAATCCCAGCACTGCCACTTGCCTGTTGTGTGAGCATGAGCAAGTCACTCAACTTCTCTGTGCCTCAGTTTCCTCAATGTAAAATGGGGATTCAATACCTGTTTTCCCTTCTACTTAGACTCATGTCCCATGTGGGGCTACTGATGAGGAGCAGCGTGGCCTAGTGGGGAGCTCATGAGACTGGGAGTCAGAGGACTCAGAAGCCATGCCCAAAACTGAGCTTCTTATCTTCTCACCCAAACCCTCCACTCCCAGACTTTCCCACCATTGTAGATGGCACCACCATCCTTTCCGACTCATAAGCCCATAACCTTGGCGTTATCCTTGACTTCTCTCTCATTCAACCCACATATTCAATCCATCACCGAATCCTGTTGGTCCCACCTTCACAACATTGCTAATATCTGCTCTTTCCCCTCCATCCAAACTGCTACCATGTTAATACACTCATCCTATCCCTCCTAGATTACTGCATCAGCCTCCTTGCCTACCTCCCAACCTCCTGCCTCTCCCCACTCCAGTCCAGACTTCACTCGGCTGCCTGCATCATCTTTCTACAGAAACATTCAAGACAAGTTAACCCCACTCCTCAAAAATCTCCAGTATTTCCCTATCCATATCCTTATCGAACAAAAACTCCTTACCCATTGGCTTTAAAACATTCCATCACCTTGCTTCCTCCTACCTCACCTTGCTTCTCTCTTTCTACAACCCAGCCCACATACTTCATTCCTCTGGTGCTAATCTTCTCAGTGTGCCTCGATCTTGCCTGTCCCACCATCGACCCCTGGCCCATGTCCTACCTCTGGCCCAGAAGACCCTCCCTCCTCAAATCTGCCAGACAATTTACTCCCACCCCTGGCCCCAACAAAGCCTTATTGAAAGCATATCTCCTCCAAGCAGACTTTCCAGACTAAGCCCTACTTTTCCTCATCTCCCACTCCTTTCTGCGTTGCCCTACCTTGCTCCCTTTGCTCTTCCCCCGCCCCCCCAATCCCAGCCCCACAGTACTTATGTGTATATCTGTAATTTTCTTTATTTGTATTGATGTCTGTTCATTTTTTACTGAATTCTGTCTCCTCCCCTCTAGACTATGAGCTCCTTGTGAGCAGGGACTGTTATTCTGTATTGTTGCATTGTACTCTCCCAAGCACTTAGTACAGTGCTCTGCACACTGTAAATACTTAATAAATATGATTGAATGAATGAATGAATGAATGAATGAGTCAGAGGACCTGGGTTCTATTCCCAGCCCTGCCATTTGTCTGTGGAGTGATCTTGGGCAAGTCAATTTTTATCTCTGTGCCTCAGTTCCCTCATCTGTAACATGGGAATTAAGACTGTGAGCCCCGTGTAGGACATGGACTACATCCAAACTGATGATCTTATATTTACTCCAGCTCTTAGTACAGTGTCTGGCACATGTAAATGCTTACCATCATCATCATCAGTGTTATTTATTGAGCACTTACCGTATGCAGAGCACTGTTCTAAGTGGTTGGGATAGTTCAATACAACAGACCTGGTAGACACGTTCACTGCCCACAACATGCTTACAGTCTAGAGAGGGAGCGAGACATCGATATAAATAAATAATTCATAATGTACATATTTGCTGTGGGGCTGAAGATGGGGTGAAGAATACCAGCTGACAATTCCATTAAAAAAGGGAATGGTGACAACTTGTTTAACTTTTGTATCTACCCCAGCACTTAGAACAGTGCTTGACAAGTGGTAAGTGCTTAACAAATATTATTATTATTATCATTGTTATTATCATAATCAATTCACATCTTCCAGAGTAGGGATAATACCAGTTTGGTCTGACACTCCAAGAAGGTGACTCTAAATCTCTCAAGTCTAGCTTCCTCAGCACTGGTTTGATTTGAACTGTCTGGACCCTCATATATCAAGGCCACAGCCCAAACTGACCTCCAGGACTTCCCTGGGAGTGGACCAGGCTCAAAGCCAGTGAGAGAACTGTGCTCCTAAGGAGACCAATCCCCATCTCTGTGCAGGACACTGAACTAAGTACTTGGGAGAGTAAAATGCAACATAGTTGTTGACATGTTCCTTTGCCACAATGAATCAACTATTAATGGTATTTATGGAGTGCCTACTTTGTGCAGTCCACTGTACAAAGAGCTAGGGAGAGTACAACACAACAGAGTTGGTAGACACGCTTCCTGCCCATAATCAATCAATCAGTGGTGTTTAATGAGTATTTACTCTGTACAGAAGACTGCATTAAGTGCTTGGGAGAACACAACATATATATAATGTATTGTGTATGTATATACACATACATATATATTCATTATATAGAATTTATTGAGCTCTGTGTACAGAGCATTGTACTAAGCACTTGGGAGAGTACAATACAGCAATGAACAAACAGATTCATTGAATTGTATTTTTTCATTCATTCAATTGTATTTATTGAGCACTTACTTTGTGCAGAGCACTGTACCAAGTGCTTAATTGATTCCCTGTCATTCATTCATTCATTCATTCCTTCATTCAATTTATTTATTGAGCATTTACTGTGTGCAGAGCACTATACTAGGTGCTTGTAAAGTACTATTTGGCAGCAAACAGAGACAATCCCTACCCAATAACGGGCTCACTGTCTAGAAGGGGGGAGACAGATAACAAAACAAAACAAAACAAGTAGACAGGCATCAATAGCATCAATATAAATAAATAGAATTATGGATCTATTCACATCATTAAAAAATGAATAGAATAATAAATGTGTACATATATACACAAGTGCTATGGGGTAGGGAGGGGGTAGAGCAGAGAAGGGAGTTGGGGCAATGGAGAGGGGAGGAGGAACAGAGGAAAAGGGGGGCTCAGTCCGGGAAGGCCTCCTGGAGGAGGTGAGCTTTCAGTAGGGCTTTGAAGGGTGGACGTGTGCTAGTTTGGCAGATGTGAGGAGGGAGGGCATTCCAGGCCAGAGATAGGTTGTGAGCCAGGGGTCGACGGCAGGACAGGCCAGAACGAGGCACAGTGAGGAGGTAGCGGCAGAAGAGTGAAGTGTGTGGGCTGGGCTGTAGAAGGAGAGAAGGGAGGTAAGGTAGGAGGGGGCAAGGTGATGGAGAGCTTTGAATCCAATAGTGAGGAGTTTTTGCTTGATATGAAGGTTGATAGGCAACCACTGGGGGTGTCATGCCCAGAGTGTTTCTGTAGAAAGATAATCTGGGCAGCAGAGAGAAGTATAGACTGAAATGGGGAAAGACAGGAGGTTGGGAGATCAGAAAGGAGTACTTACTTTGTGCAGACTACTATACTAAGAGTTGGGAGAGTACAACACAACAGAGTTGGTAGACATGCTTCCTGCCCATAATCAATCAATCAATCAGTGGTGTTTAGTATTTACTCTGTGCAGGACATTCTACTAAGTGCTTGGGAGAATACAACACAACTGTATTATATATCATGTGTTGTATATATACATGTATATATGCATATATATTCATTCAATCGAATTGATTGAGCTTTAACTGTGTACAGAGCACTGCACTAAGCACTTGGGAGAATACAGTACAGCAATAAATGAACAGTCATTCATTCATGTTTTTATTCATTCAATTGGAATTATTGAGCACTTACTGTGTGCAAAACTGTACTAAGTGCTTAACTGTTTCCCTGTCCACAATGAGCTTACAGTCTAGAGGGTGTGAGAGAGACATTAATATAAATAAATAAATTTCAGATATGGACATAAGTGCTGTAGGACTAGGAGCGGGGATGAAAAAAGGAAACAATTCAGGGCAACGCAGAAGGGAGTGGGAGAAGGGGAAAGAGGGGTTTAGTCAGGGAAGGCCTCTTGAAGGAGATGTGCTCTCAATAAGACATTGAAGGTGGGGAGAGTAATTGTCTGTCGGATTTAAGAAGGGAAGGCATTCCAGTCCAGAGGTAGCATGTGGGTGAGGGTTCGGTGGTACAAAAGATGAGATAGAGGTACAGTGAGAAGGTTGGCATTAGAGGAGTGAAATGTGGGGGCTGGATTGTAGTAGGAGAGTAGTGAGGTGAGGTAGGAGGGGGCAAGGTGATTGAGTG
Organism: Ornithorhynchus anatinus; assembly: GCF_004115215.2. Lineage (NCBI taxonomy): Eukaryota > Metazoa > Chordata > Mammalia > Monotremata > Ornithorhynchidae > Ornithorhynchus > Ornithorhynchus anatinus. The sequence continues at coordinate 25,837 of NW_024396783.1, read as the reverse complement.
CTTTAAAGCCAATGGTGTGGAGTTTTCACTTGATGAGGAGGTGGCTGGGCAACTACTGGAGTTTCTTGAGAAGTAGGGAAACATTTTCTGAACGTTTTTGTAGAAAAATGATCTGGGAATCAGAGTGAATTATGGACTCAAGTTGGGTGAGACAGAAAGCTGGGTGGTCAGCAAGGAGACCGATGCAGTAATCCAGGAGGAATAGGATGAGTGATTGTATTAATGTGGTAGCAGTTTAGATGGAGACGAAAGGGCTGATTTTAGTGATGGTATGAAGGTGGGACCGCCAGGATTTAGTGATAGATTGAATATGTGGGTTGAATGACAGAGAGGGGTCAAGGATAATGCCAAGGTTATGGGCTGGTGAGACAAGAAGGATGGTGGTGTCATCTACAGAGATGGGAAAGTCAGGGAGAGGACAGGGTTTGGGAGGGAAGGAAAGGAGTTCTGATTTGGCCATGCTTAGCTTGAGGTGATGGGAGGACATCCAAGCAGAGAAGTCTTGAAGGCAAGAGGAAATGCGAGCCTGCAGAGAGGGAGAGAGATCAGACTGGAGATGTAGATTTGGATGTCATCTGCTTAGAGGTGGAAGTTGAAGCCATGGGAACAAATGAGTTATCCAAGGGAATGGGTGGAGGTGGAGAATAGAAGGGGATCCAGAACTGAACCTTGAGGGGACCCCCCGGTTGGGGGTGGGAGGCAGAGGAGTAGCCAGAGAAGGACACTGAGAATCAGTGGCCAGAGAGATAGGAGGAAAACCAGGAGAGGACAGTGTCAGTAAAGCTGAGGTTGGATAATGTTTCCAGGTGAAAGGGGTGGTTGACAGTGTCAAAGACAGCTTAAAGGTCAAAGGAGATTAGGATGGAGTAGAGGCCATTGGATTTGGCAAGAAGGAGATCATTGGTGACCTTTGAGAGGTCAGTTTCTGTGGAGTGAAAGGGATGGAAATCAGATTGGAGGGGGTCAGGGAGAGAATTGGAGGAGAGGAATTTGAGACAGCTGGTGTAGGCAACTCATTCAAGGAATTTGGAGAGGAATGGTAGGAGGGGAATGGGGTGATAACTGGACAGAGCCATGGCGTCAAGAGAGGATTTATTTATGATAGGAGAGACATGGACATGTTTGAAAGCAATGAGGAAGAAGCCACTGGAGAGAGAACAGTTGAAGATGGCTTTTAGGGAGGGAAGAAAGAAGGGGGCAAGTTTTTTGATAAGCCATGAAGGAATGGGGTTGAATGTGCAGGTGGATTTTGAGAAGAGTCAGGAGATCTCTAGAGAGAAGATACTATATGCATCTTTAAATTATAAATTACAAATGACTTATTTATTCATATTCATGTCTGCCTACCCCTCTAGAGTGCTAGCTCATTATGAGCAGGGAATGTGTCTGCTAAATCTTCTGTATTGTACTCTCCCAAGCACTTAGTACAGTATTCTGTACAATTGACTGATAACTGAGTAAGTAGACACATTCCCTGCCCACAGCAAGCTTACCCTCAAGCATACTGTAAGCTCTTTGAGTAACCCAGGCTCCACTTCCCCATTTCATTCATTCATTCAATAGTATTTATTGAGCGCTTACTATGTGCAGAGCACTGTACTAAGCACTTGGAATGTACAAATTGGTAACAGATAGAGACAGCCCCTGCCATTTGATGGGCTTACAGTCTAATTGGGGGAGACAGACAGACAAGAACAATGGCAATAAATATAATCAAGGGGAAGAGCATCTCATTAAAACAATAGCAGATAAATAGAATCAGGGTGATGTACATCTCATTAACAAAATAAATAGGGTAATGAAGATATATACAATTGAGCGGACGAGTACATTGCTCAGGGGATGGGATGGGAGAGGGGGAGGAGAAGAAGGAAAGGGGGGAGAAGAGGGTTTAGCTGCGGAGAGGTGAAGGGGGGGTAGAGGAAGCAGAAGGAAAAGGAGAGTTTAGTCTGGGAAGGCCTCTTGGAGGAGGTGAGCTTTAAGTAGGGTTTTGAAGAGGGGAAGAGAATTAGTTTGGCGGAGGTGAGGAGGGAGGGCGTTCCAGGACCGCGGGAGGACGTGGCCCAGGGGTCGACGGTGAGATAGGCGAGAACGGGGGAAAGTGAGGAGGTGGGCGGCAGAGGAGCGGAGCGTGCGGGGTGGGCAGTAGAAATGATGTTGGTATTTGTTAAGCGCTTACTAATTCCCATTTTACAGATGAGGTAACTGAGGCACAGAGAAGTTAAGTGACTTGCCCACAGTCACACAGCTGACAAGTGGCAGAGCTGGGAGTCGAACCCATGACCTCTGACTCCGAAGCCCAAGCTCTTGTCCACTGAGCCACGCTGCTTCCCCTATAATAATGTTGGTATTTGTTAAGCACTTACTATGTGCAGAGCACTGTTCTAAGCGCAGGGGGAGATACAGGGTAATCAGGTTGTCCCACGTGAGGCTCACAGTTAATTCCCATTTTACAGATGAGGTAACTGAGGCACAGAGAAGTTAAGTGACTTGCCCACAGTCACACAGCTGACAAGTGGCAGAGCCGGGAGTCGAACCCATGACCTCTGATTCCGAAGCCCAGGAGAGGTAGGAAGGGGCAAGGTGATGGAGAGCCTTGAAGCCTAGAGTGAGAAGTTTTTGTTTTGTGTGGAGGTTGATAGGCAACCACTGGAGGTTTTTAAGAAGGGGAGTGACATGCCCAGATCGTTTCTGCAGGAAGATGAGCCGGGCAGCGGAGTGAAGAATAGACTGGAGCGGGGAGAGAGAGGAGGAAGGGAGATCAGAGAGAAGGCTGACACAGTAATCTAGCCGGGATATTACTAGAGTCTGTAGCAGTAAGGTAGCCGTTTGGGTGGAGAGGAAAGGGCGGATCTTGGCGATATTATAAAGGTGAGACCGGCAGGTTTTGGTTACGGATTGGATGTGAGGGGTGAACGAGAGAGCCGAGTCAAAGATGACACCGAGGTTGCGGGCCGGAGAGACGGGAAGGATGGTCATACTGTCCATGGTGATAGGGAAGTCAGGGAGAGGACCGGGCTTGGGAGGGAAGATGAGGAGCTCAGTTTTGGTCATGTTGAGTTTTAGGTGGTGGGCAGACATCCAGGTAGAGACGTCCTGGAGGCAGGAGGAGATACGAGCCTGAAGGGAGGGGGAGACGACATTGACAGAGATGTAGATCTGCCTCCACCCACTCCGTTGGATAACTCATTTGCTCCTGTGGATAACTCATTTGACATTTCCCCAATCCACCCAATATATCTGTTCTGTAGGGTGCTTAGAGCACTGTATTAAGCACTTAGGAGAGTATAAGAGTGATAATGAAAACATGATCCTTGCCCTCAAGAAGCTTGCAGTCTAGTGGGGGTATCAGAAAGACACAACGCTTTTTTCAGTGAGGAGGTGATAAAGAGAGGTACAACTGGTGACAACAAGAGAATGGAAAAATAGGTAAGCGAATAAATGAGTGCTAAAATAGGAGAATGTGTACATGTATGTAAGTGTCTCTGAGGACATAAGTGCTCATGTGACTATATGGGGGACACAAGGAAAGCAGCATGGCCTAGTGGAGAGAGGATGGGCCTGGTAGTCAGATGATCTGAGTTCTAATCCCCGATTCACTACTTGCCTGCTGTGTGACTTGGAGCAGGTCACTTCACTTTTCTGTGCTTCGCTTACCTAATCTGTCAAATGGGGGTTCAATCATTAAATCAATCAATCATATTTATTGAGCACTTACTATGTTCAGAGCTCTGTACTAGGGAGAATAATAATAATGACACTAGTTATTATTATTATGGTACATATTAAGTACTTACTATGTGCCAAGCAATGGGGTAGGTACGGGTTTATCAGGTGGGACCCAGTCCCTTTCTCTCATGGGGCTCACAGTCTTGGTCCCCGTTTTACAGATGAGGTAATTGAGGCCCAGAGAACTTAAGTGACTTGCCCAAGGTCACACAGAATACATGTGGTAGAGGTGAGATTAGAACCCAGGTCCTTCTGACTCCCAGGCCCGTGTTCTATCCACTAAGCCACGCTGCTTCTCAGCATAACAGACTACAATATAATGAATTTGGTAGACACATTCCCTGACCACAAGGAGCTTACAGTCTAGAGGGAGAGACATAATAATATGAATAAATTATGGATATGTACATAATCAATCAATCAATCATATTTAATGAGTGCTTACTGTGCAGAGCACTGTACTGAAGCACTTGGGAGAGAACAAAACATAATATAATAGACACATTCCCTGCCCACAGTGAACTTACAGTCTAGGGGTGTTGTGGGGCTGGAGGGTAAGGTGAATAAAGAGTTCAAATCTAAGCGCAATGGTGACATAGAAGAGAGTGAGAGAAAAGGAAATGAAGGCTTAGTCAGGGAAGGCCTCATGGAGGAGATGAGGTTTTAATAAGAGTTTGAAGGTGGGGAGAGTGGTTGCTTTTCTGCTCTGTAGGTGGGCTATTGGGTTAATCAATCAAGACTGAATGTTAAGTTAAGTTCTTCCCCTCCTGGGATTCCAGATGCTGGTACCCACTCTGACCCTCCCCCTCCTACCCTATCCTTATCAATCAGTAGTATGTATTGAGCACTGACTGTGTGCAGAACATTGTATTAAGCACTTGGGAGAGTACAAGAGGTAGTCAGTCAATCGTATTTATAGAGCGCTTACTGTGTGCAGAGCACTGTACTAAGCATTTGGGAGAATACTATAGTCAGTCAATCCTATTTATTAAGCGCTTACCATGTGCAGAACACTGTAATAAGTGCTTGGGAGAGGACAGCGTAATGATAAATGGACATGTTCCCTGCCCACAATGAATTTACACTCTAGAGGGGGAGACAGAGATAAATATAAATAAATAAAATGCATATCTGTACATAAGTGCTGTGAGGTTGGAGAAGGGATGAATAAAGAGAGTAAGTCAGGGCGATGCAGAAGGGAGTGGGAGAAGTGGAAAGGAGTGCTTATTCAGGGAAATCCTCTTGGAGGAGATGTACCTTCAGAAAGGCTTTGAAGGTGGGGAGACTAGTTGTCTGTTGGATATGAGGCGGAAGGGTGTTCCAGGCCAGAGGCAGGATGTGGGCGAGAGGTCAGCACAGAGATATATGAGAGAGTTGGTAGATATGATCCCTATCCATTGTGCAGCTCTATCCTGGTGAACATCAGCACCAGTGTCTCTGGGGGCCTCCCTGATCTCCAGAGACATCACCCTGAGAGGGAGAGCTTTAGATCATGATTGGGTGAAAACAGGGTCGGGGGAAGGGGGAAACCCCGCAGGGCCTTTATATAAAATGGAAACTGAGATTGTTGGGCATTTCAGTCTCCTCCCTTCCCATTTGGCTCCAGTACTTCCTAATTAGCACCCAAGAGGACACTTACTTCATCAGGAATGGAATTATGGGAATATCCTCTCTACTCAGATGGGGCAGAAGCCAGGGGTCCAAGGGACTCTGGTGATGTCGTGAATAAAAGGCTAAAAGTTTGTAACAGCTGCTGTTACTGTCGTCTCCAGGCCTGGGGAGGTCTCTGGCTGTGCTCCGCTTTGGTGACCACTGAGAGCCCTGGGCCAAGGTGTGTGGGGAAAACTGGAGAAGTCGGGAAGAACCACAGAAACCCGGGTGATTTACAGGTACCATCGTGATCCTCCCCTGCTTCTGGAGGAAGGATACAGCCCCAGGAACCAAAGAGGAAGGGATACCAGATTGTCTGTCTGAATCCTAATTCTCAATCGTTCCTAAAGGATGTAGGGTCTGTGGACAGTGGAAAAGGCCAGGGGTAGGCCAGAGGCCTGGCATGAATTTCCCCTCTTTCCCATCACAGCATAGTGGATAGAACACAGGCCTGGGAGTCAGAAGGTCATGGGTTCTCATCCTTGCTTTGCCACTTCTCTGCTGTGTGACCTTGGGCAAGTCACTTCACTTCTCTGTGCCTCAGTTAACTCATCTGTAAAATGGGGATTGAGACTGTGAGCCCCACATGGGACAGAGACTGTGTCCAACTCAATTTGCTTGACTCTACCCCAGCACCTAGTGCCTGGCAAATAGTAAGTGCTTAACAAACTTCACAATTAATTAATAAATTAATTAACTAACTCAGAATTTGGTTGGATCGATCCCCATAATCCCGGCTCGGCCACTTGTCAGCTGTGTGACTTTGGGCAAGGCACTTCACTTCTCGGTGCCTCAGTTCCCTCATCTGTAAAATGGGGATTAAGACTGTGAGCCCCACGTGGGACCACCTGATTCCCCTGTGTCTATCCTAGCGCTTAGAACAGTGCTCGGCACATAGTAAGCGCTTAACAAATACCAACATTATTATAATTTTCCAGATCAAGCAATCAATCAATGGTATGTATTGAGCTCTTAGAGAAGCAGCGTGGCGCAGTGGAAAGAGCACGGGCTTTGGAGTCAGGGCTCGTGAGTTCGAATCCCAGCTCTGCCGCTTGTCGGCTGTGTGACTGTGGGCAAGTCACTTAACTTCTCTGTGCCTCAGTTCCCTCATCTGTAAAATGGGGATGAAGACTGTGAGCCCCACGTGGGACAACCTGATTCCCCTGTGTCTACCCCAGCGCTTAGAACAGTGCTCTGCACATAGTAAGCGCTTAACAAATACCAACATTATTATTACTGTGTGCAGAACACTGTACTGAGTGTTTGAGAGAGTACAACAGAGTTGGAGGACCTGTTCCCTTGTCCATGACGAGCTTCTAGTCTAGAAGGGGGAGACAGATATTAAAATAAATAATCAATCAATGCATGGTTGAGCATTTACGGTGTGCAGAGTTCTAAGAACTTGGGAGACCCCTGAAGAGAATAATAATAATAATAACAATAATGCTAGTTAAGCACTTTGGAGTAGATACACAATTACCAGTCCCGGGTACAGTCCCTATTGCACATAGGACTCACAGTACAATGGGGAGGGAGAACAGGGATTGAATCCCCCCCACAGATGAGGAAACTGAGGCACAGAGAAGTTAAGTGACTTGCCCAAGGTCACACACCAGGTAAGTGGAGGAGTCAGAATTGGAACCTAGTTCCTCAAATCGCTAAACTGTAAGTTCCTTGTGGGCAGGGAATGTGTCTGTTATATTGTTGTATTGTACGCTCCCAGGTGCTTAGTACAGTGTTCCGCACACAGTAAGTGCTCAATAAGTATGGTTGATTTACTGATTGATTCCTCTGACTCCCAGGCCCGGGCTCTTTCCACTAGTTGGACACTGGCTTTCAACTTGCTTTAGTGCTTTTCTGAGTTTGAGTCTCCTTACGTGTCTGTCCCCAGTCCTCTCTCCCGGCTCATCTGCTTGAGAGCCAGGGACCTAATTTCCACCCATTTATTCTTTTCCTGCACTTAGTAGAGTGCTTTGCACACAGCATGTGCAAACCACACTAGACTGTAAGGTCCTCACTGGTGGAGGAGATGTTTGTCTCTGCAACAGGAAGAGAGACCCAGGCACAATGGTCCTGAAGGAATGTCTCGTTCACAGTCTCCAAGGAGCGGGAAAGTAATGGCTGTAGTAGAGTTGTAATTAGGGGTTTTTAATGGTGACTTGCTCTCTATCCGCAGATTCTTCAGTGATGTGATTTCACTGTGTCACGGAGTGCGACATGCATAAGACACATAAAATTAATCAATCAATCAATCATATTGATTAGAGAATCAACTAAAGAATCATTAGAGAAGCAGTGTTGCTCAGGGGAAAGATCACGGGTTTGGGAGTCAGAGGATGTGGGTTCTAATCCCGAGTCTGCCACTCGTCTGCTGTGTGACTTTGACAAGCCACTTAACTTTCCTGTGCCCCAGTTACCTCATCCGAAAAGGGGGATTAAGACTGTGAGCCCCACGTGGGACTGTTTGTCTTGTATCTACCCCAGTGCTTAGAACAGTGCTCGGAACATAGTAAGCACTTTACAAATATCATAATTATTATTATAAATATATTTATTGTGCACTTACTATGTGCAGCACACTGTACTAAGCACTTGGGAGAGTACACCCTGCTCATAATGAGCTGACATGACAAATCATTTTTCTCTTGTTCTATATAGTTAGAAGTTAGAAGAATCAATCAACTCATGGTATTTATTGAGTTCTTATTGTGGGCAGAGTACTAAGTGCTTGGAAGAATTCACATGCACCTTCCCTGCTCACAATGAGCTTACAGTCTAGAGGGGGAGACAGACAGACATCACTTAATCGATGATATTTATTGAGCTCTTACTCATTGTGGCCAGGGAATATGCTTGCTATAGTGTCGTGTTGTACTCTCCCTAGTGTTTAGTACAGTACTGCAAACGGTAAGCACTCAGTGAATGCACCTGATTGATCGATTGTTTAATGTGTGCACAGCACTAAACTAAGGACTTGGGAGAGTATGATACAACAGATTTGGTAGACATGCTCCTTGCCCACAGTGAGTTTACAGTCTAGAACACTGCAGTGGGAGATCAGTAATTAGGCATGATAGACAATTCCTTTGGCTTCCAAGCCTTCCATGAGCTTTCCACAGCCTATCCATCAACTTTCTTGTCCTGCTACTTTCCAGCTCTCAGTCTTCACTCCTCCTGAGTTGTAGTAGAATGCTTTGCACACAGGAAGTGCTCAATAAATACCTCTTGCTATGCTTAGCCCACCCCAATCTGGAACTTCCTCCCCTGAAAATCCACCACACCACAGCTCTCCCCATTTTAAAATCATTCAACCAATCGATCAATATTATTCACTGAGCACTCTCTCTCTGCTGAGTCCCAACATGGCCTAAGGGAAAGAGCATGGGCCTGGTTGTCTTACAACTTGGGTTCTAATTCAGGCTCTATCACTTGTCTGCTGTGTGACCTTGGTCAATCCTCATTACCTCAGTTTCCCCATATGTAAAATAGATATTAAGTCCTACTCCCTCTACTTAGACTGAGAGTCCCATGTGGAACAGGGGATGTGTCCAATCTGAATGTCTAGACCACGGTGCTCTAGAGTGTAATCTAGACTGAGAAGATTGAGAAGTCTAGTGGAAAGAGGCCTGGATTCTAATCCCAGCTCCACCCTTGTGTGCTGTATAAGTGTGGGCAAGCCACTTCACTTATCTATACCTCTGTTCTCCCATCTTCAAACTGAGGATTCAATACCTGTTAATATTAATAATAATAATAACAATTATGGAATTTGTTAAGCACTTAATATGTGCCAAGCAGTGTTCTAAGCACTGGGGTAGTTACAAGGTAATCAGGTTGTCCCAGGTGGGGCTCACAGTCTTAATCCCCATTTTACAATTGAGGTAACTGAAGCACAGAGAAGTTAAGTGATTTGCCCAAGGTCACACAGCAGACAAGTGGCAGAGCCGGGATTAGAACCCACGTCCTCTGAGTCCCAAGCCTGTCCCGTTCCCACTAAGCCACTCTGCTTCTCTGCTCTCCCTCCTAGTTAGACTGAAAACTTAATGTGAGACTTGTTTGTCTTTTATCTACCACAGCACTTAGTACAATGCTTGGCACACAGTGCGGTCTTAATAAGCATCACAATTATTATTATTATTAGTTATTATCAGTAATAATAATAAGCTCCTCGAGTGCAGAGAATATATGCCTCGTTACTGTTCTTTTTTCCTAAATCTTAAGCAGAGTGGATAACATTTAATAAGCATTCAGTAAATGCCATTGATGAACAGTGAGAAGCAGCATGGCCTAGTGGATAGATCCCTAGCCTGGGAGTCACAAGGACCTGGGTTCTAATCCCAGATCTGTCACTTGCCTGCTGTGTGACCTTGGACAAGTCACTTAACTTCTCTGGGCCTCAGTTCCCTCATCCGTAATATGGAGATTAAGACTGAGCCCCATGTGGGACAAGAACTTTGTCCAACCTGAATAGCTTTTGTCTACCTCAGCGTTTAGTATGGTGACTGGTACATAGTAAGCACTTAACAAATACCATAAAAAAAATTCTGTCTTTACTCAGGGATAGTCCTGACTCAGTCTGGGTGGGCACCCTTGGTTTCTGAGAGGCCTCGGTGTTGAGGTCACAGAAAACTAGCCTAAGGCAGGACTCCAGGTGGTGTCGTCCACTGCCCAGTGGCTTTGAGGATAGGATAAAGGATCCCTTGTGATTTCAAATAGGACTTTGTTAAGACATCAGAGGAGTTCTCACTTTTAGTCATCCTCTACACTCTAAGCTCGTTGTGGGCAGGGAATGTGTCTACCAACTCTGTTATATTGTACTTTCCCAAGTGATTAGTACAGTGCTCTGCACACAGTAAGCACTTAATAAATACCACTGATTGATTTATTCCTCTAGACCGTAAACTCATTGTGGACAGAGAATGTGTCTACTAACTCTGCTATATTGTGCTCTCTCAAGTGCTTAGTACAGTGCTCTGCACACAGTAAGCACTCAGTAAATGTCGTAACTTGCTAGATAGGACACAGTTAATAATAATGTTGGTATTTGTTAAGCGCTTACTATGTGCCGAGCACTGTTCTAAGCGCTGGGGTAGATACAGGGTAATCAGGTTGTCCCAGGTGAGGCTCACAGTTAATCCCCATTTTACAGATGCGGTAACTGAGGCACAGAGAAGTTAAGTGACTTGCCCATAGTCACACAGTTGACAAGTGGCAGAGCCGGGATTCGAACTCATGACCTCTGACTCCCAAGCCCATGCTCTTTCCACTGAGCCACGCTGCTTCTCTAGTTCTGACCTAGGGCTCACCATCTGCATGATCCCCATTTTACAGATGAGGAAACTGAGGCACAGAGAGATTACTAAACTTTCCTAAGGTCACAGAGCAAGCCAGTGGCAGAACTGGAACCTGGTAACCTGATGTCCAACTTAGTGCTCTATTTTTGGGCAACACTGCCTACATTTCCCCTCTCTTATTCAACACAGGCACCTCCAGGCCCATGGCCAATGTCACCACGGTGAGGGAATACCTCCTCCTGGGTTTCTCTGAGGTCCGGGAGCTGCAGCTGGTCCACCTCCTGGTCTACCTGCTGGCCCTGACGGGGAATCTCCTCATCTTTGTCGTCACTGCCTTCAACCGGCGTCTCCACACCCCCATGTACTTCTTCCTCAGGCACCTGTCCGTCCTCGACCTCTCCCTCATCTCCGTTACCGTCCCCAAGTCCATTAGTAACGCCGTGATAAACAGTAGATCTATTTCCTCGGCCAGATGCGGTCTTCAGGTCCTCTTCTTTACCTTCTGCGCCTGTTCGGAGGTGGGCATCCTCATGGCAATGTCCTACAACCGCTATGTGGCCATCTGCTGGCCCCCGTGCTATGATGTCATCATGGCTCCAGGGGCCTGTGGGAAGATGGCCCTTGCCTCGTGGCTCAGCGGGCAACTCATGGGGATCCTTCATGTCTCTAATATCTTCTCCCTGCCCTTCTGTGGCCCCGCGATGATCCACCATTTCTTCTGCGATGTCCCCCAGGTATTAAAGCTCGTCTGCCCTGGAGACACAATGGGAGTAGTGGGTGTTATCTGCCTCATCGTCACTGTGGCTTTTTTCTCTTTGATTTTAATAATTTACTCTTATGTCAGCATCTTCTGGGCCTTGCTGAGGATGCCATCCACCGAGGGCCGGCCCAAAGCCTTCTCCACCTGCCTGCCCCACCTCGTCGTCGTCACCTTGTTCCTCTCCTCTGGAGGGTTTGAATACCTCAATCCAGTTCCTGACTCCCCTTCTCTTCCGGACTTCCTTCTTCCAGTGTTCTATGCCATAGTACCCCCCTCCCTGAACCGTGTTATTTATAGCCTGAGGAACAGGGACATAAAGTCTGCCCTGGGGGAAGCCTTCAGGGGGAAAGGAATTTGCTTAGGATGAGGGTCTTTGCCCTGAAATAAAGTTTCTGGAACTACTGACGAAGCAGAGTCTAGGGGTCACCAAGTAGACTCTCGTTTATTTATTTTTTTATATTAATGTCTGTTTCCCCCTCTAGACTGTAAGCTCATTGTGGGGAGGAAATGTTTATTGTTTATGTTATGTTGCTGTATTGTGCTCTCCTAAGCGCTCAGTTCAGTGCTCTGCACACAGTAAGCACCTACTGTGTGCAGAGAACTGTACTAGGCACTTGGAAGAGTACAATATGACAAAATTGATGGGCACATTCCCTGCCCATGACAAGTTTGCATGATTTTCCATTCTGCTTTGGCCACTGCCATATGCACAGTGAAAATAGTGGAGCTGGGATTGGAAGCCAGGTCCTCTAACTTCCAGTCCCAGGCTCTTTCCACTAAGCCACACTGCTTCACTTGGGTGCATAAAGGGAGAATTTGGGATGGGTGCTAGCTGGGACTTCTTCTATCCACTGTGCCCAGAGCAGCATATGGCCAGCCCCTCTGCAAAATAACTGTTCTGGACATACCATGGATACCTATGCTGGGGTATTGGGGTTGCCTAGGAAAAAGAAGGGCAATTATTCAGCCGGGAGCCTATGAGTCCTTGGTGTTCCTTCGAGACAGTGGTAACATCTGGGCTGAGGGATCTTCCTTCTCTGGGGACAGACTCTCCCACCCGGGCACAGGGGAACAGGGTTCAGCCAATCTCCTTATACCCAAACTGCCGGGGGGTGGCAATCTCAATGCAGCAACACCACTGGCAGTTCAACTCATCTCTAGCCGCCCAGGGTGCCCACCTGTTGCTGGGCTCAGTGAGACAGAGGGAAGCTTGGCAAGGAAACAGAATGACAGAGCTCCAGCAGGGATGGAGAGAGAGAAAGAGAGACCCTCACCCATCCTCACAGGCACTGTGGACCTGAGGTGAGGGGAAACATATATTCATTTTGAGGGTGGCTAGAGGGAATGAATTGTATTTGTTAAGCACTTACTATCTGCCAGGCACTGTTCTAAGCCCTGGGGTAGATACAAGCTAATCAGGTTGGATACAGCCCATGTCCAACATGGGACTCACAGTCAGTCAGTCAATCATATTTATTGAGCACTTACTGTGTGCAGAGCACTGTACTAAGCACTAGAGAGCCCGCAATCTCGGTGTCATCCTTGACTCGTCTCTCTCGTTCACCCCACACATCCTATCCGTTACCAAGACCTGCCGGTTTCACCTCTACAATATCGCCAAGATCCGCCCTTTCCTCTCCACCCAAACGGCTACCTTACTGCTACAGGCTCTCGTTATATCCCGGCTAGACTACCGTGTCAGCCTTCTCTCTGACCTCCCTTCCTCCTCTCTCGCCCCGCTCCAGTCTATTCTTCACTCCGCTGCCCGGCTCATCTTCCTGCAGAAACGATCTGGGCATGTCACTCCCCTTCTTAAACAACTCCAGTGGTTGCCTATCAACCTCCGCTCCTAACAAAAACTCTTCACTCTAGGCTTCAAGGCTCTACATCACCTTGCCCCTTCCTACCTCTCCTCCCTTCTCTCTTTCTACCACCCACCCCGCACGCTCCGCTCCTCTGCCGCCCACCTCCTCACCGTCCCTCGGTCTCGCCTATCCCGCCGTCGACCCCTGGGCCACGTCCTCCCGCGGTCCTGGAACGCCCTCCCTCCTCACCTCCGCCAAACTGATTCTCTTCCCCTCTTCAAAACCCTACTTAAAACTCACCTCCTCCAAGAGGCCTTCCCAGACTGAGCTCCTCTTCTCCCTCTACTCCCTCTGCCACCCCCCCTTTTACCTCTCCGCAGCTAAACCCTCTTTTTCCCCTTTTCCCTCTGCTCCTCCACCTCTCCCTTCCCATCCCCACAGCACTGTACTCGTCCGCTCAACTGTATATATTTCCATTACCCTATTTATTTTGTTAATGAATTGTACATCGCCTTGATTCTATTTAGTTGCCATTGTTTTTACGAGATGTTCTTCCCCTTGACTCTATTTATTGCCATTGTTCTTGTCTGTCCGTCTCCTCCGATTAGACTGTAAGCCCGTCAAACGGCAGGGACTGTCTCTATCAGTTGCCGACTTGTTCATTCCAAGCGCTTAGTACAGTGCTCTGCACCTAGTAAGCGCTCAATAAATACTATTGAATGAATGAATGAATGAATGAATGAATGAATACCACAATTATCATTACTCTGCTCAGCACCCATCAAGTGTTCAACAAATCCCACTGATCAACTGTAAGAATGAAAAAGACCTGGAACAGGTAACAGGGAAGTAGCAATGTTTCCAAGCTTGGCGATTTTCCAGGTCCTGGAACAGAGGGTTAGACTTGACAGAGGGCTGCCCAATTCATTTTTCTACAGAAATGTTTAGGCCATGTTTGCCCACTCCTCAAGAACCTCCAGTGGTTGCCCATCCATCTCCATATCAAACACAAAGTCCTTACCATAGACTTTAAAGCACTCAATCACCTTGCTCCTCCTACCTCACTTCGCTGCTCTCCTACTACATCCAGCCTGCACTTCGCTCCTCTAATGCTAACCTTCTCACTGCCTTGATCTCGTCTATTTTACCACCTACCTCTCTTCCACATCTTTCCTCTGGCTTGGAACACCCACCCTCCTCATACCAGATAGACAATTACTCTCCCCTCCTTGAAAGTCACATTTCCTCCAAAAGGCCTTCCCTGACTAAGCCCTCCTGTCCTCTTCTACCACTCCCTCCTGGTTTCCATGACTTGCTCCCTTTATTGACCCCCTCTACCAGCCCTACAGCATTTAAGTACATATATGTAATTAATTTATTTATATTACTCTCTGTCTCCCCTTCTAGACAGTCAGCTGAAAGGGGGCCGGTAGAGGGAGAAGGGGAGCTCAGTTTGGGAAGGCCTCTTGGAGGAAGTGAGTTTTAAGTAGGGTTTTGAAGAGGGGAAGAGAATTAGTTTGGCGGGGGTGAGGAGGGAGAGCATTCCAGGACCGCGGGAGGACGTGGCCCAGAGGTCAACAGCGGGATAGGCGAGACCGAGGGACGGTGAGGAGGTGGGTGGCAGAGGAGCGGAGCGTGCAGGGTGGGCAGTAGAAAGAGAGAAGGGAGGAGAGGTAGGACGGGGCAAGGTGATGGAGAGCCTTGAAGCCTAGAGTAAGGAGTTTTTGTTTGGAGCGGAGGTTGATAGGCAACCACTGGAGGTGTTTAAGAAGGGCAGTGACATGCCCAGATCATTTCTGCAGGAAGATGAGCCGGGCAGCGGAGTGAAGAATAGACTGGAGCGGGGCGAGAGAGGAGGAAGGGAGGTCAGAGAGAAGGCTGACACAGTAGTCTAGCCGGGATATAACAAGAGCCCGTAGCAGTAAGGTAGCCGTTTGGGTGGAGAGGAAAGGGCGGATCTTGGCGATATTGTAAAGGTGAAACCGGCAGGTCTTGGTAACAGATAGGATGTGTGGGGTGAACGAGAGAGACGAGTCAAAGATGACACCGAGATTGCGGGCCTGAGAGACGGGAAGGATGGTCGTGCCATCCACGGTGATAGGGAAGTCTGGGAGAGGACCGGGCTTGGGAGGGAAGATGAGGAGCTCAGTCTTGCTCATGTTGAGTTTTAGGGGGCGGGCCAACATCCAGGTAGAGACATCCTGGAGGCAGGAGGAGATGCAAGCCTGAAGCAGGGGGAGAGGACAGGGGCAGAGATGTAGATCTGCGTGTCATCTGCATAGAGATGGTAGTCAAAGCCGTGAGAGCCAATGAGTTCACCAAGGGAGTGAATGTAAATGGAGAACAAAAGAGGGCCAAGAACTGACCCTTGAGGAACTCCAACAGTTAAAGGATGGGAGGGGGAGAAGGCACCTGCGAAGGAGACCGAGAATGACTGGCCAGAGAGATAAGAGGAGAACCAGGAGAGGACGGAGTCCGTGAAGCCAAGGTGAGATAAGGTGTGGAGGAGGAGGGGATGGTTGACAGTGTCAAAGGCAGCAGAGAGTTCAAGGAGGATTAGAATGGAGTAGGAGCCATTGGATTTGGCAAGAAGGAGGTCATGGGTGACCTTAGAGAGAGCAGTCTCGGTAAAGTGGAGGGGATGGAAGCCAGATTGGAGGGGCTCCAGGAGAGAATGGGAGTTAAGGAATTCTAAGCAGCGATTCTAGACGACTCGTTCTAGGATTTTGGAAAGGAAGGGTAGTAGGGAAACAGGGCGATAACTGGAAGGGGAAGTGGGGTCGAGAGCGGGTTTTTTTAGGAAGGGGTAGACGTGGGCATGTTTGAAGGCAGAGGGGAAAGAGCCATTGGAGATTGAGTGGTTAAAAATAGAAGTTAAGGAAGGGAGGACGGCAGGGGCGATGTTTTTTATAAGGTGAGTGGGAATGGGGTCCGAGGCGCAGGTGGAGGGCGTGGCACAGGCGAGGAGGGAGGTGCTCTTCTCTGAGGATACTGCAGAGAAGGATGGGAAAGTAGGGGAGAGGGTTGGTGGGGGGGAGGGGAGAGGGGGAGGGGTGACTTTGGGGAGCTCAGACCTGATTGTGTTGATTTTTGTGATGAAGTAGGTGGCCAGATCATTGGGGGTGAGGGATGGGGGAGGGGGAGGAACAGGGGGCCTAAGGAGAGAGTTAAAGGTCCGGACCAATCGGCGGGGGTGACAGGCATGGGTGTCGATGAGGGAGGAGAAGAAGTTTTGCCTGGCGGAGGAGAGGGCAGAGTT
This sequence comes from Ornithorhynchus anatinus, assembly GCF_004115215.2. NCBI lineage: Eukaryota > Metazoa > Chordata > Mammalia > Monotremata > Ornithorhynchidae > Ornithorhynchus > Ornithorhynchus anatinus. Next base: position 9,340 of record NW_024396783.1, on the reverse strand, counting down.
AAGGCAGGAAAGGAAAAATTTGAAGTGTGTGAGGTCGGCTTGGTGCTTGGACTTTCGCCAGCAGCGCTCAGCAGCTCGAGCATAGGAGCGTAGGAGGCGGATAGAGGAGGTGATCCAGGGCTGTGGGTTAGTGGAGCGAGAGCGGCGGAGGGAAAGGGGGGCGAGAGAGTTGAGATGAGTAGAGAGGAGGGTATTTGTTAAGTACTTACTCTGTGCCAGCACTGTATAAGTGCTGAAGTAAAAACAAAATAATCAGGTCCCACATGGGGTTCACAGTGTAAGTGAGAGGGATATTGTTATATTGTATTCTTCTAGGCTCTTAATATAGTGCTCTGCACATAGTAAGCGCTCAATAAATACAGTTGAATAAATGAATGAATAGTAAGCACTCAATAAATAAGATTGACTAATTGACTAATCCCCATTTCACAGAGGAGGTGAGGTACAGGGAAGTTAAATGACTTGCTTAAGGTCATTCAGAACCTAAATGGTAGAGCCGGGATTGGTTTTTTTATGGCATTTGTTAAGCACTTATTATGTGCCAGGCACTGTTCTAAGGGCTGGGGTAGATAGAAACTAATGAGGTTGGACAGAATCCATGTCCCATGTGGGGCTTAAAGTGGTAATCTCCATTTTACAGAATGAGATAACTGAGGCACTGAGAAGTGAAATGACTCATTCAAGATCACACAGCAGCTAAATGGTGGAGGCAGGATTAGAACCCAGGTCCTCTGACTTTTTGGCTCATGCACTTTCCTCTAGGTCATGCTGCTTCTCTAACAATACAGATTCTAACTTCTGATTCCTCTAAATCCATAGTCTCTCTTGTCTTGTCTTATGCCGTCGAGTCATTTCTGACCCATAACGACTCCACAGACATCTCTCCCAGAACGCCCCGCTCTCCATCTGCAATTGTTCTGGTAGTGTGTCCATAGAATTTTCTTGGTGAAAATGTAGAAGTGGTTTACCATTGCCCCCTTCAGCTCAGTAAATTCGAGTCTCCTTCCTTGACTCTCTCCCATACCTCTGTTGCCCAGCACAGGGGAGTTTTGACTTGTAGCAGATGGACTTCTACTTGTTAGCCACTGCCCAAACTAGGAATGGAATGGGTAGGCCTCTGCTTGACTCTCCCTCCCATAGCCGAGACTGGTAGAGTAATGGAAACTCTCCAGGTGTGACCCTGATAGGGGGCATAGTCTTTCACCCATCCTAAACTACAGAAAGTCACAGTGATCCTTGACAACCTGGGCAGCCTTTTGTTCTAAAATGGTCTGGGGAGGTGATCCAGGCCCCTTTTTTAGGGGGCAGAAAAAAGAGGAGCAGTTTTTGAGAAATGCGGTTCTTTGAGAAGTCAGATTGCTTTCATCCCAGAAACCAAGTTGGGAGGAGAACACAGCCCATGCAAGGTCTTTGTGGGTGTCCAATCTTTTTTTTTTATGGTATTTGTTAAGCACTTATTGAGTGCCAGGCAGTCTATTAAGTCCTGGGGTAGATTCAAGCTCATCAGGTTGGACACAATCCCTATCCCACATGGAGCTCACAGCCAAAATCGGAGTGAGGAGGATTTAATCTCCATTTTACAGATGAGGGAACTGAGGGGACAGAGAAGTTAAGGGACTTGCTCAAGGTCACACAGCAGACAAGTGGCAGAGCCTGCACTATCAATCAATTATATTTATTGAGCATGTACTATGTGCAGAGCTCTGTTCTTAGCTCTTGGGAGAGTACAATACAACAGCATTAGCAGACACATTCCCTGCCCATAATGAGCTGACTCTGAGGTCTGTGCTCTTTCCTCTAAGCCGTGCTGTTTCTCCTATTAGGCTGTGGTTCCAAGACCCACTGCAAAAAGAGAGACCAGCTTCTAGTGCACTTTCAACAGGGCAACTGACGAATGTTATTCGATGACAAATGGCAGGCAAGCCTAAAAGAGTGAATTTATGGGTCATTGTCAGCAAAGGGCACAGGAGTCAGGAGACCTGGGTTTTAATCCCAACTCCACCACTTGAGTGCTGTGTGACCTTGGGCAAGTCACTTGAGGACTCTGTGCCTTAGTCTCAGTATCTGCAAAATGGGGATTAAATACTTATTCTTGTGGGCAGGGAACTCAGTTATATTGTACTCTCCCAAGTGCTTAGTGTAGTGCTCTGTACCCAGTAAGTGCTCAATAAATAAAATTGACTGATTGAAGCACCTTAATCTCTGTGTGGATAATATTCCTTACCTCTTCCTATTTCAGAGCGTCATTATGAGGATACAATGAGAAAGTTTGTCATAAAGAAAACCCCAGCTCTGCCACTTGTCTCATGTGTAACCTTAGGCAAATCACTTTGCTTCTCTATGCCTCAGTTCCCTCATCTGCAAAATGGGGATTCAATATCTGTTCTCCCCCCAACTTAGACTATCAGCCCCCCATGTACAGGGACTGTGTTCAACATGACATATCTACCCCTTAGTACTTGGCACACAGTAAGTGCTTAACAAATATTTTTCTTCTTCTTCCTCTTCCTCTTCTTCTCCTTCTCTCTTCTCCTCCTCCTCCTCCTCCTCCTCCTCCTCCTCCTCCTTCTTCTTCTTCCTCTTCCCTAGTAGAAAGAGCACAGGCCTGGGAGTCTGAGGACCTGCATTCTAATCCTGGCTCCACCATTTCTCTGCTGTGTGGCCTTGGGTAAGTCACTTGACTTCTCTGTGCCTCAGTTCTCTCATCTCCAAATGTGGATTCGATACCTGTTCTCCCTTCTATTTAGACTGTAGGCCCCTTGCAGGACCTGATTATCTTCTATCTACCCATTCATTACCGTCTCAGGATCTCACCTAGAGAGTATCCAGTACTTTACCAGTCTTGGCTACAGGAAGGAGAGTCAAGCAGAGGCCTACCCATTCTATTCCTAGCTTGGGCAGTGGCTAGCGAGTGGAAGGCAATCTGCTAGAAGTCAAAACTCACCTGTGCTGGGCAGCAGTGGCACGGGAGAGTCAAGGGTGGAGACTCAGGTTTACTGCACGGAAGGAGGCAATGGTAAACCACTTCTGTATTTTTACCAAGAAAACTCTATGGATATGCTACCGGAACAATTGCAGATGGAGGTGGGGCATTCTAGGAGAGATATGTCTATGAAGTCGCTATGAGTCAGAAGTCAAGCCCCACTCATTCACTCAATCATATTTATTGAGCCCTTACTGTGTGCAGAGCACTGGTCTAAGTGCTTGGGAGAGTACAATACAACAATAAACAGACACATTCCCTGCCTACTATGAGCTTACAGTCTAGAGGATCTGTAGCTTACTTATGTATACTAATGTCTGTTTCCCCCTCTAGTAATAATAATAATGTTGGTATTTGTTAAGCGCTTACTATGTGCAGAGCACTGTTCTAAGCGCTGGGGGAGATACAGGGTCATCAGGTTGTCCCACGTGAGGCTCACAGTTAATCCCCATTTTACAGATGAGGTAACTGAGGCACAGAGAAGTTAAGTGACTTGCCCACAGTCACACAGCTCACAAGTGGCAGAGCTGGGAGTCGAACCCATGACCTCTGACTCTGAAGCCCAGGCTCTTTCCACTGAGCCATGCTGCTTCCCAACTCTAGTACTCAGTACAGTTCTTGGCACCTAGTAAACATTTAACAAATCCCATTATGATTATGATTATTGTGATTATGATTATGGTAATTGCCATTATTATCAGCAAACGACCATGACTCAACTGGTCCAGGAGATCCCAGTAGAAGGTATTGGACGGGGTCCATTAGCAATGGAGAAACTCACCACTGTCACTGAGTTCATCCTCCTGGGGTTCCTAGGGGGGTCGTGGTTGCAAGGCACACTATTTCTAACGTTCCTGGTCCTGTACGGCATGACCGTGGTGGGCAATCTTGGAATGGTTGCCATCATCAGTCTGGACCCCCAGCTTCACACCGCCATGTACTCCTTCCTCTGCAGCCTGTCTCTCCTGGAAGTCTGCTATTCCTCTACTATCGCCCCCAGGGCCCTGCTTAATTTCCTCTCAGAGCGGGCAGCCATCTCCTTCCCTGGCTGTGCCACTCAGTTCTTCTTCCTCTCCCTCTTTGGGACGACAGAGGCTTTCCTCCTGGCCTCCATGGCATATGATCGCTTCATCGTCATCTGCGACCCCCTCCACTATTCCATGATCATGTCCCATGGAATCTGCCATCTGCTGGTGGGGGGCTTGTACCTCTGGGGAGTGGTCAACGCCTTGACCCAAACCACCATGATCTTCTGATTACTGTTCTGTGGGCCCAACGAAATCGACGGCTTCTTCTGCGACGTCCTCCCGATCCTGACCCCGTCCTGCTCCGACACGCTGACCAACCAGCTGGTCTTGCTCGGCCTGGGTGGCTCCATCATCGTGGGCACCTTCTCCATCGTCTCGATCTCCTACGTCCTTGTCCTCTCTACCATCCTGAGGATCCTCTCAGCAGAGGGACGGATGAGAGCCTTCTCCACCTGTGTCTCCCACCTGGTGGGCGTGGGTCTGTTCTATGGCTCTGTCTTCTTCATGTATGCCCAGTCCGGTGCCACCTCGAACATGGAGCAGAGCAAGGTGGTGTCCATCTTCTACACCGTCATCATTCCAGGGCTGAATCCTATCATCTACAGTCTGAGGAACAAAGATGTCAAGGAGGCATTGAAGAGGATCAGGAAGAAGCTCTCTCTGTGATCATTTGATGACCTGGTGGACAGGGCTTGGGACAACTCTGGGCCAAAAAAGTTCATTCCATGTTTCCCCACTCCTCAAGAACCTCCAATTGTTGCCCATCCACCTATGCATCAAACAGAAATTCCTTAACATAGGCTTTGAAGCACTCAATCACTTTGTCCTCTACTACTTTATCTCCCCGATTTCTTACTAATAATAATAATGTTGATATTTGTTAAGCGCTTACTATGTGCAGAGCACTGTTCTAAGCGCTGGGGTAGATACAGGGTAATCAGGTTGTCCCACATGAGGCTCACCGTCTTCATCCCCATTTTACAGATGAGGGAACTGAGGCACAGGGAAGTTAAGTGACTTGCCCACAGTCACACAGCTGACAAGTGGCAGAGCTGGGATTCGAACTCATGACCTCTGACTCCCAAGCCCAGGCTCTTTCACATCTTAGCCCACACATTTCACTTCTTTGGTGCCCATTTACTCACTGTACCTCCATCTCGAATATCTCATTCATTCATTCATTCATTCATTCATTCATATTTAATGAGGACTTACTGTGTACAGAGTACTGTACTAAGCGCTTGGGAGAGTACAACTATAAGTAGACACATTCTCTGCCCACAGCGAGCTTACATTCTAGTAGGGGGAGACAGACATTAATATAAATAAATGAATTACACATATGTACATAAGTGCTGGGAGGCTGGGAGGGAGGAAGAACAATGGGAGCAAGTCAGGGTGAGGCAGAACCACCCTTTCCTCTCCATCCAAACTGCTACCTTGCTGGTACAATCTCTCACAATATCCCGACTGGATTATTGCAACAGCCTCCTCTCTGATCTTCCATCCTCCTGTCTCTCCCTGCTTCAGCCTATACTTCACTCCGCTAATGTATATTTGTATATATTCTTTCTCTATTTTATTAATGATGTGTATATGATTCTATTTATTCTATTTATCCATTTTGATGGTATTGATGCCTGACTACTTGTTTGTTTTGCTGTCTCCCCTTTCAGACTGTGAGCCCGTTGTTGGGCAGGGATTGTCTCTATCTGTTGTCGAATTGTACATTCCAAGCACTTAGTTCAGTGCTCTGCACAAAGTAAGCGCTCAGTAAATACGATTGAATGAATGAATGAAAGGAGAGGAAAGAGGGGGCTTAGTCAGGGAAGGCCTCCTGGAGGGGATATGCCTTCAGTAAGGCTTTGATAGGGGAGAGTAATTGTCTGTCAGATTTGAGGAGGGAGGACATTCCAGACCAGAGGCAGGACATGAGTGAGGGGTCAGCAGTGAGGCAGGAGAGGTCGAGGCACAGTGAGAAGGTTAGCATTAGAGGAGCGAAGTGTGCGGGCCGCGTTGTAGTAAGAGAGTAGCAAAGTGAGATAGGAGGGGGCAAGGTGATTGAGTGCTTTAAAGCTAATGGTGAGAAGTTTTTGTTTGATGCAGGGGTGAATGGGCAAACACTGGAGGTTTTGGGAAATGGGGTGATGAGCCCTGAACGTTTTTGTACAAAACGTTTTCGTAGAAAAATGATTGAAGTATGGACTGGAGACTCGCCACCAAGTCCTGCCTCTGGCCTGGAATCCCCTCCCTCTTCATATCTGACAGATAATCACTCTTCCCACCTTCAAATCCTTATTAAAAACAGTTTTCCAAGAGGCCTTCCCTGACTATGCTCCCATTTCCCCTGAGTCTGGAGGATTTACTCAGGTAGAGAAAAATCCTATTCAGGATGACTCTACCAGTAAGAACAATCCTTCCTACCTTACCTTGCTGCTTTCCTACTACAACCCAGTCCACATACTTCACTGTAATAATAACAATAAAAATTGTGTTATAAGCTCTTATTGTGTGCCAAGCACTGAACTAAGCACTGGGATGGATACAAGATAATTAGATCCCACATGGGGCTCTCAGTTGAAGTAGGAGGGAGAACAGGTATTGAATCCCCATTTAGTGGATGAGAAAACTGAGGCACAGAGAAGTTAAGTAACTTGCCCCAGGTCATCCAGCAGGTAAGTGGTGGAGCTGGGATTAGAACCTAGGTCTTCTGATGCCCAGACCCTATCAGTTCCTCTAATGCCAACCTACTCTCTAGACCTCAATCTTGTCTATCTCTTTGCCGACCCCTTGCCCATATCCTCCCTCTGGCCTGGAACTCCCTCCCATTTCATATGTGCTGGACCATCACTCTTCCTTCCTTCAAAGACTTGTTAAAATTATATCTCCATCCAAAGGGCTTCCCCAACCAAGTCCTCTTTTCCCCTATTTCTTCTCCCTTCTGTATCACCCTTGCACTTGGATCTTTATCCTTTAAGCACTTGATATTCACCCCACCCTCAACCCCATAGCACATAAGCACATACCCATAATTTATCCATTTATTTTAATGTCTGCCTTCATGTCTAGACTGTGAGCTCCTTGTGGTCAGGGGACATGCCTACCAACTCTACTGTATCGTCTTCTCCTGAGAGCTCAGTACAGTGCTCTGCACACAGTCAAAGCTCCATAAATGCCACTGACTGATAGATTGATTGATTAAGCACATGCCAGGTACTAAATGAAGGGCATAAAGTAATCAGATTGGACATAGTCTCCAATCAAAGTGATAGGGGGAGTGGGTATCTTATTCTCATTTTCTAGATGAGGAAGCCAAGGCCCAGAGACGTTAAGCGACTTACCCAAAGTCACACAGCAGGTCAGGGGCGAACCTGGGATTAGAATTCAGGGCTACTGAATCCCAGCCCATGTACTGTCCACTAGCCCATGCTGCACCACAGGTGGTGTACAACAAAAGGAGTAGGCCAAGGGGTTAAACTAAAGGGTCAGAGAAGCTCTTTTCAGTGGGGCTAGAAACTAAGCTCATTTTGGGCAGGGAATGTGGCTGTTTATTGTTATATTGTACTCTCCCAACTGGTTAACAAAGTGTTCTGCACACAGTATGTGCTCAATAGATATGATTGAATTAATGATTTCCTGGCACCGAAGGGAGACATGACTCCCTTAATGTAACTTGTATCATTATCCATGATTCTCCTCTCGAAGTGGCTTTGACCTAGCCCAGTCCATTTCTCATTCCCATGGCAGCTGGGCTCCTTGGGATTTCTTCCTGCCACACCAATTCCTGGCTGATCATTCCCCAATCACCTCTGAGCCATCCAATTTCTGTATCCATGGAAACCAAGGCAGCAATGTGCACTGTGGACCCCGGTCCCTTCTGATGCAATTCACTTGGGTGCACGATACCAGAATCTCCTCACGGCATTAATAGCTGTTGTGTCCCTGGCCCCTTTACTGGGACTACCAGTAAATATGAAAAATGCAATTGCCTGAATGAATGATTGAATACCCCCACCAATGACAATTGTTGGAACAGGGACTGTGGAAAACAGTGCCTTTCTTCCTCCATGTTGGTCATTCCTCAAGGAAGAATGTTCCCCCTTGAACTCTTGCTCATTTCTCACAACAGGGAGAGAGCTGGTAAACAGAGCCGTTGAATCTGATGTCAGCTTGGGGCTTGAAACATTCAGGTGAGTCTTTCACTAAGCCTCCCATACAGCCTGTTTCCTCTAGACTGAAAGCTCAACTTTGACAGTGAACCTATCTACCAAATCTGTTGTACTGGACTCTTCCAAGTGCTTAGTATAGTGCTCTGCCCACAATAGGTGCTCAATAAGTACCACTGATTGATTGATTGATTGATTGATTAATATAGGTCTCCCCTCCTAGACTGTGAGCTCCTTGTGGGCTGGGAAGGTGTCTACCAACTCTGTTGTGATTACTCTCCCAAGCGCTTAGGACAGTGCTCTGCACTTAGTAAGTGCTCAGTAAATTATTATTATAGGCAGAGGGCCTGGGTTCTAATTCCATCTCCGCCACTTGTCTGCTGTGGGACCTTGAGCAAGTCACTGAATTTCTCGGTGCCTCAGGTCTCTTATCTGCAAAATGGAGATACAATACCTCTTCTCCCTCCTTCTTAGACTGTGACTCCCATGTAGGACCTGATTATTTTATATTTACCCCAGCACTCAATACAGTGCTTGGTACATAGTAAGCGCTGAACAAATGCCACAATTAGTATTATTAATAATGAATACCATTTATGGATTGGGGTAGACACAAGATTCATTCATTGATTTGATCATATTTATTGAGCACTTACTGTTTGCAGAGCACTGTACTAAGTGCTTGGGAAAGTATAATAAAGCAATAAAGAGGACAATCCCTGTCCATAGCGAGCTAGCAGTCTAGAGGGGGGAGACAGATATCAGTACAAATAAACAGACATCACTATAAATAAATTGAATTAAAGATAGATACATAAGTGCTGTGGGGCTAGGAGAGGGGGAAAGAGCAAAGAGAGCAAGTCAGGGTGATGCAGAAGGGAGTGGGAGAGGAGGAAAAGTGAGGCTTAGTCTGGGAAGGCCTCTTGGATGGGATGTGCCTTCAGTAGGTCTCTGAAGGTGGGGAGAGTAATGTCGGATTTGAGAAGGGAGAGCATTCCAGGCCAGAGGTAGGATATGGGCCAGGGGTTGGTGGTGAGACAGGCAAGAATGAGCACAGTGAGAAGGTTAGCAGCAGAGAAGCGAAGTGTGTGGGCTGGGTTGTAGAAAGAGAGGAGTGAGGTGAGGTAGGAGGGCACAAGGTGATGGAGTGTGTTAAAGTTAAT
>NW_024396782.1:198350-328423 GCF_004115215.2 Ornithorhynchus anatinus | reverse complement strand
CCTCTCGTTCCAGTTTTGGACCCCCGCCTTTGCCTTCCTGACCTGCCCCGAAACCTTCTCATTGACGTTTGCCCCCACCCAGCCTCTCCCTTCCAGACCCGGCCCCCAACCTTCTTGTTCCAGGACCTGGCCCTGAACCATTCTCATTCCAGTTGGAGCTACCCTGCCTTTGCCTTGCAGACCTGGGTCCCAAACCCTTCTCGTTCCAGGCCTGGGCCCAAACCCTTCTCGTTCCAGTTTGGACCCCCACGTTCTTTGCCTTCCAGACCTGGGCCCCAAACCCTTCTCGTTTCCAGTTTGGACCCCCACGTCTTTGCCTTCCAGGCCTGGCCCCGAACCCTTCTCGTTCCAGTTTGGGCCCCCAGCATTTGCCTTCCAGACCTGCCCTCCAACTCTTCTCGTTCCAGACCGGTCCCTGAACCTTCTCGTCTCAAGTTTGGATCCCCCTCCTTTGCCTTCCAGACCTGTCCCCAACCCTTCTCGTTCCAGGTTTAATCTGCCTGCTGCTGCCTTGCAGGCCTGGCAGCCAACCCTTCTCTTTCCAGCTGTGGCCCCCCCTCCTTTGCATTCCAGGCCTGGCCCCGAACCCTTCTCCTTCCAGTTTGGGCACCCCCGCATTTGCGTTCCAGACCTAGCCCCAAATCCTTCTCGTTCGATGTGGGCCTCCCTGCCTTTGCCTTGCAGGCCTGGCCCCCAATCCTTCTCGTTCTAGGCCTAGCCCCAAACCCTTCTCATTCCAGTTTGGACCCCCAACGCCTTTGCCATCCAAACCTGGCCCCACACCCTTCTCTTTCCAGTGTGGGCCCCCAGCCTTTGCCTTCAAGACATGGTCCCCAACCCCGCTCATTCCAGGCCTGGCCCGAACCCTTCTCATTCCTGTTTTGGGCACCGCTGCTTTTGCCATCCAGACCTGGACAGAATCCTTCTCATTCCATTTGCCCGTCCCACCCTCCCCATGCCTTTGCCTTCCAGCCTTGGCCCTGAACCTTTCTTCATTCCAATTTGGGCCCCCCGCCTTTGCCTTCCAGACCTGGCCCCCAACCTCTCTCGTTCCAGGCCTGGCCCTCGAACCCTTCTCATTCCAGTTTCGGTTGCCCCAGCTTTGCCTTCTAGACTGAGCCCCGAGCCCTTCTTGTTCCAGTTTGGCTGCCCCCTGCCTTTGCCTTGCAGGCCCTGGCCCCCAACCCTTCTTGTTCCAGACCTAGCCCCGAACTCTTCTCTTTCCAGTTTGGGTACCCAGCCTTTGCCCTGGCAGCCTAGCCCCGAACATTTTCTCATTCCAGTTTGGGCTCCACAGCCTTCGCCATCCAAATCTGGTCCCGAACCCTTCTCGTTCCAGTATGGGCCCCTCCACCTTTGCCTTCCAGACCTGACCCCGAACGCTTCTCGTTCCAGTTTCGTTCCCCCCACCTTTAACTTGCAGGCTTGGCCCTGAACCCTTCTTGCTCCAGTTTGTAACCCCCTGCCTTTGCCTTCCAGACCCTGGCCCCCAACGCTTCAACTTCCAGTTTTAGCCCTCTGCTTTTGCCTTCCACAACTAGCTTTCTCGTTCCAGGCCTAGCCTGAACCTTTCTCATTTTAGTTTAGTTAGCCCCACATTTTCCTTCCAGACCTGGCTTAGAACCCTTCTCGTTCCACTTTGGGTTCCCCCACCTTTACCTTGCAGTCCTGCCCCCCCAACGCTTCTCATTCCAGGCCTGGCCCCTAACACTTCTCGTTCCAGGTTGGGCCCCCCATTCTTTAATAGAAATAATAATGTTGGTATTTGTTAAGTGCTTACTATGTGTAGAGCACTATTCTAAGCGCTGGAGTAGATACAAGGTAATCAGGTTGTCCCAGTGAGGCTCACAGTCTTAATCCCCATTTTACAGATGAGGTAACTGAGGCACAGAGAAGTGAAGTGACTTGCCCACAGTCACACAGCTGACAAGTGGCAGAGACGGGATTTGAACCCATGATCTCTGACTCCCAAGCTCGGGCTGTTTCCACTGAGCCACGCTTCCTTCCAGACCTGGAGCCGAACCCTTCTCATTCCAGTTTGCCTTCCTCCACCTTTTCCTTCCAGACCTGGGCCTGAATTCTTTTCATCACAGTTTAGGGCCCCATCCTTTGCCTGGAAGGTATGGCCCCGAACCCTTCTCATTCCAGTTTTGGCTCCTGGGACTTTTCCTTCCAAATCTGGCTCTAAACCCTTCTCGTTCCAGTTTGGGTCTCCCTGCCTTTGCCTTCCAGACCTGGCCCTGAACCCTTCTTGTTCCAGTTTGGGTCTCCCCGCCTTTGCCTTTTAGGCCTGGACCCGAACCCTACTTGTTCTTGGTACCCCTCCCTCCCCGCCCCCCCGCCCCAACCTTTGACTTCCAGGCCTGGCCACGAACCCTTCTCCTTCCAGTTTGGACACCACTGCGTTTGTGTTCCAGCCCTGGCCCCAAACTCTTCTTGTTCTAGTTTTGGCCCCCCTGGCCTTTGCCTTTCAGGCCTGGCCCCCACTGTATCTCATTTTAGGCCTGTCCCCAATCCCTTCTCGTGCCAGTTTGGGCCTCCTCACCTTTGCCTTCCAGGCCTGGCCCTGAATCCTTCTCGTTTCATTTTAGGCCACACCACCTTTGCCTTCCAGACCTGGCCCCGAACCCTTCTCATTCCAGTTTGGGCCCCACCAACATTGCCTTCCAGGCCTGGCTCCGAACACTTCTACTTCCTATATGGGTCCCCCAGCTTTTGCCTTGCAGGCCTGGCCCCCAACCCTTCTCATTCCATGCTTGGCCCTGAGCCCTTCTCGTTCCAGTTTGGGTCCCCCTGCCTTTGCCTTCCAGACCTGGCCTTGAATCCTCCTCGTTCTGTTTTGGGCCACCATGCCTTTGCCTTCCAGACCTGACCCCAAACACTTCTAGTTCCTATATGGGTCCTCCGGCCTTTGCCTTGAAGGCCTGGCCCCGAACCCTTCTCGTTCCAGTTTGGGCCCCCTGGTCTTTGCCTTGTAGGCCTGGTCCCCAATCCTTCTCGTTCCAGTTTGGCCCTCGGCCCGCCCCATCTTTGCCTTCCAGGTTTCGACCCGAGCACTTCTCGTTCAACTTTGGGCCCTCCACCTTTGCCTTCCAGGCCTGGCCACGAACGCTTCTTGTCCCAGTTTGCCGCCACCCCCCTCCGCCGCCTTGGCCTTGCAGAACCCTTCTCGTTCCAGACCAGGCCCCAAACTCTTCTCATTCCAATTTGGGCCCCCCTTCTTTGCCTTCCAGACCTGGCCCCAAACCCCTCTTGTTCCAGTTTGGGTGCCCCTGCCTTTGTCTTGCCGGCCTGACCCCCAACCTTTCTCATTCCAGGCCTGACCCTGAACCTTTCTCGTTCCAAATTGCCCCTGCCACCCCACCATTACCTTCCAGGCCTGGCCCCCAACCCTTCTTGTTCCAGTTTGGGCCTCCCGCCTTTGCCTTGCGGGCCTGCCCCCCAACCCCATTCATTGCAGGCTTGGCCCCGAACCCTTCTCTTTCCAGTCTGGGTCCCCCCACCCTTGCCTTACAGACCTGGCCCCGAACGCTTCTCATTCAGGTTTGGGCACCCCAGCCTTAGCCTTGAAGGCCTGGCCCCCAACTCTTCTCATTCCAGGCCTGCCCCTGAACCCTTCTAGTTCCAGTTTGGGTCCGCCCACATTTGCCTTGCAGGACTGGCCCTGAACTCTTTTCATTCCTATTTGGGCCCCCGCCTTTGCCTTGCAGACTTGAACCCGATTCGTTATTGTTCCAGGCATGGCCCTGAACATTTCTCATTCCAGTTTGGGTTGTCCAGCCTTTGCCTTCCAAGGAAGGCCACGAACCCTTCTTCCATTTTGGGCCCCCTGCCTTTGCCTTGCAGGCCTGGCCCCCAACTCTTCTTGATGCAGACCTGACTCTTAACCCTTCTCATTCCAGGTTGGACCCCACCACCTTTGCATCAAGGGCCTAGTCCCCAACCCTTCTCGTTCTAGTTTGCCCCCCCACCCCCGACCCTGTCTTTGCCACCCAGCATGGACCCGAACCCTTCTCATTCCAGTTTGGGCTCCACTGCTTTTGCCTACCAGGCCTGGCTCAGAACCCTTCTCGTTCCAGACCTGACCCCCAACCTTTCTCATTTCAGTTTGGGCCCTCCGCCTTTGCCTTGCAGGCCTGGCCCCCAACCACTCTAATTCCAGGCCTAGCCAGAACCCTTCTCCTTCCAGTTTGGGCCCCCTCGCATTTGCCTTGGAGACCTGGCCCCAAACACGATTTGTTCCAATTTGGGCCGCCCACCTTTGCCTTCCAGGCCTGGACCCGAACTCTTCTTGTACCCCCACATTTGCTTTCCAGACCTGACCCCGATTCCTTCTCGTTCCAGTTTGGGCTCCTCTGCCTTTGCCTTGCAAGCCTGCCATCCCCCCTCCCCCCGCACCAAACCTTTCTCGTTCGAAGCTTGGCCCCAAACCTTTCTTGTTTCACCTTGGGATCCCCCATCTGTGCTTTACATGCCTGACCCCGAACACATTCAGGTTTGAGTCCCCCTGCCTTTGCCTTGCAGACCTGGCACCCCACACTTCTCGTTTCAGGCCTAGCTCCGGACCCTTCTCGTTCCCGTTTGGAACCCCTGCCTTTGCCTTGCAGGCCTGGCCCCCAACCCCTCTAGTTCCAGGCCTGGCCCCTAACTCTTCTCATTCATTCATTCATTCAATAGTATTTATTGAGCGCTTACTATGTGCAGAGCACTGTACTAAGCGCTTGGGATGAACAAGTCGGCAACAGATAGAGACAGTCCCTGCCGTTTCTCATTCCAGTTTGGACACCCTCGCCTTTGCCTTCCAGACCTGGCCCAGAACTCTTCTTATTCCATTTTGGGCCGCCCCCCTTTGCCTTCCAGACCTGGCCCCCAACCCTTCTTGTTCCAGTTTGGTCTTCCTGCCTTTGCCTTCCAGTCCTCGCCCCGAACCCTTCTTGTTTCAGTTTGGGCCCCCACCGCCTGGGCCTGGACCCCAACCCTTCTTGGTCCCGTTTGGGCACAGCGCCTTTACCTTGCAGGTCTGGCCGCCAAACCCCTCTCATTGCATGCCTGGCCCGAACCTTCTCCTTCCACTTTGGGTTCCCCCGCCTTTGCCTTCCAGACCTGGGTCCCAATTCATCTCGTTCCAGTTTGGGCCCCTCTGCCTTTGCCTTGTGGCCCTGACCCCCAACACTTCTTGTTCCAAAGCTGGCCCTGAACCATTTTGGTTCCTCCTGCCTTTGCGTTGCAGGCCTAGCCCCCAACCCTTCTCGTTCCAGGCCTGGCCCCAAACCAATCTCGACCCAGTTTGGAACCTTCCAGCCTGTGCCTTCCAGACCTGGCCCCCAACCCCTCTAGTTCCAGGCCTGGCTCCGAACCCATCTTATTCTAATTTGGGTCCCCTCACCTTTGCACACTGCAGAGGCAGTGGGGTTCTGTGAGAAGTGCATGGGCTTAGGAGTCAGAGGTCATGGGTTCTAATCTCGGCTCTGCCACCTGTCAGCTGAGTGACATTGGGCAAATCACTTAATAATAATGTTGGTATTGTTAAGCGCTTACTATGTGCAGAGCACTGTTCTAAGTGCTGGGGCAGATACAGGGTAATCGGTTTGTCCCACGTGAGGCTCACAGATAATCCCCATTTTACAGATGAGGTAACTGAGGCACAGAGAAGTTAAGTGACTTGCCCACAGTCACACAGCTGACAAGTGGCAGAACCGGGAGTCGAACCCATGACCTCTGATTCCGAAGCCCACACTCTTTTCACTGAGCCAGCACTTGACTTCTCAGTGCCTCAGTTACTTCATCTGTAAAATGGGGATTAAGACTGAGAGCCTCAAGTGGGACAACCTGATTACCCTGTATCTATCCCAGAGCTTAAAACAGTGCTCGACACATAGTAAGCGCTTAACGAATACCAATATTATCATTATCATTATTATTATTATTTGCCTTGAAAACCTGGCCCCCAACCCTTCTCGTTCCAGACCTCGACCTGAGCCCTTCTTGTTCCAATTTGGGTCCCCCTGCTTTTTCCTTCCAGGCCTGTCCTGAACACTTCTTGTACCAGGTTGGGTCCCCTCACCTTTGCCTTCCAGGCCTGGCCCTGAAGCCTTCTCATTCCAGTTCGGGCACCCCTCCGCCCCCTGTCTTTCCCTTGGAGGCCTGGCCCCGAACCCTTCTCATTCCAGTTTGCCCCTCCTCCCCCATTACCTTTGCCTTGCAGACCTGGCCCGGAGCTCTTCTATTTCCAGTTTGTACCCCGCCCCCCCCCCGACTTTGCCCTACAGACCTGGCCCCAAACCCTTTTTGTTCCAGTTTGGGCCACTGGCCTTTGTCTTGCAGGCATGGTCCCTAACCCTTCTCTTCCCAGACCTGGCCCCGAACCCTTCTCTTCCCAGACCTGGCCCTGAACCCTTCTCGTTCAGTTGGGGCCACCCCACCTTTAGCTTCCAGACCTGGCCCAGAACCCTTCTCATTCCAGTTTGGTCCCCCGCCTTAGCCTTCCAGAACTAGCCCCCAACCCCTCTCGTTCAAGGCCTGGCCCCGAACCCTTCTTCTTCCAGTTCGGGTCCCCCAGCGTTTCCCTTCCAGACCTGGCCACGATAGCCTCTCGTTCCAGTTTGGCCCCACGTGTGCCTTCCAGACTTGGCCCCGAACACAGCCTCTTCAAGTTTGCGCCCCCCACCTTTAACTTGCTTGCCTGTCCCACTGCACGTCTCGTTCCAGGCCTGACCCCAGAACCCTACTTGTTCCAGTTTGGGCCCCACCACTTTTGGCTTCAAGCCCTGGTCCCGAACCCTTCTTCTTCCAGTTTGGGTCCCCCTCCTTTGCCTTCCAGGCCTGGCCTGAACCCTTCTCATTCCAGTTTGGGCCCCCCGTCTTTGCCTTGCAGGAATGGCTCCCAACCATTCTCGTTCCAGGCCTGGCCCTGAAACCTTCTCTTTCCAGATTGGGCCTCCCCGCCTTTGCCTTCCAGATCTGGCCTCAAACCCTTCTCATTCCAGTTTGGGCCTCCCTACCTTTGCCTTCCAGACCTAGCCCTGAACCCTTCTCGTTCCAGTTTGGGTCCCTCCACCATTGCTTTCTGGACCGAGCCCCGAATGCTTCTCGTTCCAGTTTCAACCCCACCGCCTTTGCCTTGCCTGCCTGGCCCTGAGCCCTTCTCATTCCAGTTTGGGCCCCCAGCCTTTAACTTGCAGGCCTGTCCCCGAACACTTTTCGTTCCAATTTTGGCCCCCCACCTTTGGCTTCCAGACATAGACCTGAACCCTTCTCCTTCCAAATTTGGACCTCTCAGCCTTTGTCTTCCAGACCTGAACACAAACCCTTCTCGATCCAGTTTGGGTCCCCCCGCTTTTGCCTTGTAGGCCAGGCCCCCGACCCTTCTCGTTCCAGACCTGGCACTGCACCCCTCTTGTTTCAGTTTGGGTTCCCCTGCCTTTGCCTTCTGGGACTGGCTCAAAACCCTTCTCGTTCCAGTTTGGGCCCCCCGCCTTTGGCTTCCAGACATAGCCCCGAACGCTTCTCCTTCCAAATTTGGACCTCTCAGCCTTTGTCTTCCAGACCTGGACACAAACCCTTCTGGATCCAGTTTGGGTCCCCCCGCTTTTGCCTTGCAGGCCAGGCCCTCGAGCCTTCTCGTTCCAGAACTGGCACTGAACTCCTCTTGTTCCAGTCTGGGCCCCCCAGCCTTTGCCTTCCAGACCTGGCCCCAAACTCTTCTCGTTCCAATTTGGCCCCACGCCTTTCCCTTGCAGGCCGAGACCCAACCCTTCTTGTTCCAGACCTCACCCTCAACCCTCAGGGTTCCAGTTTGGGTCCCCCCACATCACCTTACAGACTGTCACGTCTTTTTTTTTTTCGTTCCAGTTTGGGCCGCTTGACGTAGCATTCTAGACCTTTCATTCAATAGTATTTATTGAGCGCTTACTATGTGCAGAGCACTGTACTAAGCGCTTGGAATGAACAAGTTGGCAACAGATAGAGATAGTCCCCGCCATTTGATGGGCTTACAGTCTAATCGGGGGAGACAGACAGACAAGAACAATGGCAATAAATAGAGTCAAGGGGAAGAACATCTCGTAAAAACAATGGCAACTAAATAGAATCAAGGCGATGTACATTTCATTAACAAAATAAATAGGGTAATGTAAATATATACAGTTGAGCAGACGAGTACAGTGCTGAGGGGATGGGAAGGGAAAGGGGGAGGAGCAGAGGGAGATGGGGGGAAAAGAGGGTTGAGCTGTGGAGAGGTGAAGGGGGGCGGTAGAGGGAGTAGAGGGAGAAGGGGAGCTCAGTCTGGGAAGGCCTCTTGGAGGAGGTGAGTTTTAAGTAGGGTTTTGAAGAGGGAAAGATAATTAGCCTGGCGGAGGTGAGGAGGGAGAGCATTCCAGGACTGAAGGAGGACGTGCCCAGGGGTCGACGGCGGGATAGGCGAGACCGAGGGATGGTGAGGAGGTGGGCGGCAGAGGAGCAGAACGTGTGGGGTGGGCAATAGAAAGAGAGAAGGGAGGAGAGGTAGGAAGGGGCAAGGTGATGTAGAGCCTTGAAGCCTAGAGTGAGGAGTTTCTGTTTGGAGCGGAGGTTGATAGGCAACCACTGGAGGTGTTTAAGAAGGGGAATGACACTCCCAGAGCGTTTCTGCAGGAAGATGAGCCGGGCAGCGGAGTGAAGAATAGACTGGAGCGGGGCGAGAGAGGAAGAAGGGAGATCAGAGAGAAGGCTGACACAGTAGTCTAGCCGGGATATAACAAGAGCCTGTAGCAGTACGGTAGCCTTTTGGGTGGAGAGGAAAGGGTGGATCTCGGCGATACTGTAAAGGTGAAACCGGCAGGTCTTGGTAACGGATAGGATGTGTGGGGTGAACGAGAGAGACGAGTCAAAGATGACACCGGAGATTGCGGGCCTGAGAGATGGGAAGGATGGTCGTGCCATCCATGGTGATAGGGAAGTCTGGGAGAGGACCGGGCTTGGGAGGGAAGATGAGGAGCTCAGTCCTGCTCATGTTGAGTTTTAGGTGGTGGGCCGACATCCAGGTGGAGACATCCTGGAGGCAGGAGGAGATGCGAGCCTGAAGGGAGGGGGAGAGGACAGGGGAAGAGATGTAGATCTGCGTGTCATCTGCGTAGAGATGGTAGTCAAAGCCGTGAGAGTGAATGAGTTCACCGAGGGAGTGAGTGTAAATGGAGAACAGAAGAGGGTCAAGAACTGACCCTTGAGGAACTCCAACAGTTAAGGATGGGAGGGGGAGGAGGCACCTGCGAAGGAGACCGAGAATGACCGGCCAGAGAGATAAGAGGAGAACCAGGAGAGGACGGAGTCCGTGAAGCCAAGGTGAGATAAGGTGTGGAGGAGGAGGGGATGGTCGACAGTGTCAAAGGCAGCAGAGGGGTCAAGGAGGATTGGAATGGAGTAGGAGCCATTGGACTTGGCAAGAAGGAGGTCATGGCTGACCTTAGAGAAAGCAGTCTCTGTAGAGTGGAGGGTACGGAAGCCAGATTGGAGGGGTTCCAGGAGAGAATAGGAGTTAAGGAATTCTAAGCAGCGAGTGTAGACGACTCGTTCTAGGATTTTGGAAAGGAAGGGTAGTAGGGAGGTAGGGCGATAACTGGAAAGGGAAGTGGGGTCGAGAGAGGGTTTTTTTAGGATGGGGGAGACGTGGGCATGTTTGAAGGCAGAGGGGAAGGAGCCATTGGAGATGGAGTGGTTAAAAATAGAAGTTAAGGAAGGGAGGAGGGCAGGGGCTATTTTTTTTAAAGAGGTGAGCGGGAATGGGGTCTGAGGCGCAGGTGGAGGGGGTGGCACTCGCGAGGAGGGAGGAGATCTCTGAGGATACTGGAGGGAAGGATGGAAAGTAGGGGAGAGGGTTGGTGGGGAGGAGGGGAGAGGGGGAGGGGTGACTTTGGGGAGCTCAGACCTGATTGTGTTGATTTTTGTGATGAAGTAGGTGGCCAGATCATTGGGGGGTGAGAGATGGGGGGGGCGAGGAGGAGGAACAGGGGGCCTAAGGAGAGAGTTAAAGGTCCGGAACAATTGGCGGGGGTGACAGGCATGGGTGTCGATGAGAGAGGAGAAGAGGTTTTGCCTGGCGGAAGAGAGGGCAGAGTTAGGGCCCTGTTAGAAAGGATAAATTTGAAGTGTGTGAGGTCGGCTTAGTGTCGACTTTCTCCAGCAGCGCTCAGCAGCTCGAGCATAGGAGCGTAGGAGGCGGACAGAGGAGGTGATCCAGGGCTGTGGGTTAGTGGAGCGAGAGCGGCGGAGGGAAAGGGGGGCCAGAGAGTTGAGATGAGTAGAGAAGGTGGAGTTGAGAGCGGAGACCTGATCATCGAGAGTGGGAAGTGAGGACAGGGCGGCAAGGTGAGGAGAGATGCTTTTGGAAAGACGGATGGGATCAAGAGAGCGGAGGTCTCCGTGGGGCAGGAAAAAAAATTTGCAGGGGGAGGGAGTGTGAGAGATGAGGCAGGTGAGAAGGTTATGGTCAGAGAGAGGGATTTCAGAGTTGGTGAGGGAGTAGAGAGTGCAGCGGTAGGAGATTATGAGATCGAGGGTGTGACCGAGTCGGTGAGTGGGCGCGGTATGGTGGAGCAGGAGGTCGGCAGAGTCGAGGAGGGATAGCAGGCGGGCGGCAGAGGAGTCATCGGGTACATCCATATGGATGTTGAAGTCTCCGAGGATCAGAGTGGGCAGAGAGAAGGAGAGCAGGAAGGTGAGAAAGGGGTCTAGGTGGTTGAAGAAGTCGGAGGTGGGACCGGGAGGACGGTAGATGACAGCGACAAGTATCTGGAGGGGTTGGTAGAGGCGAATGATATGGGCTTCGAAGGAGGGAAGGAGAGGGAGGGGGAGGAGAGATAGTGCGGAAGCGGCAACGGGGCGAGAGGAGGAAGCCGACACCTCCTCCCTTACCGGTGAGTCTGGGGGAGTGGGAGAAGGAGAGGCCTCTGCTGGAGAGAGCAGCGGCGGAAACCGGGTCTTCGGCAGTAAGCCACGTTTCTGAAAGGGCGAGGAGGAGGGGAGAGCGAGAGAGGAAAAGGTCATGGATGAAAGGTAGTTTACCTGTAATGGAGCGGGGGTTCCAGAGGCCACACTTGAAAGTAGCTGTGGGTGCAAGGGTGGGGGGAGAGCGGGGGGAGGGGAGGGTTTGGATGGGAAGGAGGTGGCGGGGCCCTGGACGGGGAGAGGGGGATGAGGGGTAGCGGTGGGACAGCAGGACTGGGATGGGGTGTGGGTGGGGAAGAGGGAAGGGGGTTTGGTCGGGGGGGAGAGGAGGGGGGGGAAGAGGGGTAGCACTGGTAAAGTGGGGTTCTAGGGCGGGGGAGGGGAGGGGGGAGGAGGCAGAGGAGAGAGCGGGAAAGAGCTGAGTGAGAGAGGAGAAGGGGAAGGGGAGGATAGGAAGGGGCGGGCGGGAGTAGGGGGGAGGAGGGACATGGTGAGGCCAGAGAGGTGGGTGGCAGCACTGACAACAATAAACAGTAACAAACGAAATCGGTAATATAGCAACATGATACAGTATGATACAATACAATAGTGTTAATAAGCGCGCGATAACCAGGGTCGGGGGTAGGCCTGATTAAGGGCCGACCTGATCAAACTCAAAGTCAAGCGGCTGGTGAGGCCAGCGTGGTTGGTGGCAGCACTGACGACAATAAACAATAATAAGCGAAATCGGTAATATAGCAACATGGTACAGTATGATACAATACAATAGTGTTAATAAGCAGGGGATGACCAGGGTCGGGGGTCGACCCGACCCGACCCGATCAGACTCAAAGTCAAGTGGCTAGCGGCCGAGAGAGTCCCGGAGCTCATGACCAAATGTCTCAGAGGTGGCGGCGGGGGCCCTGAGGTTGTCCGGGGACGGGGGTTGCGGGTGTAGGCGGCGGCTAAGGTAAGGTAACACGGTGAGAACAAGGACATCGTCGCCTGGGGCGGGGTCGGGAGAGATGAATCACCTCAAGGGGGAAGAGGGAGTGAGGGCTTCCCAAAATGGCCGCTTCAGGCGGAGTGGGGGGGCGGTTGGGGAGCACAATGTCCCCAGGCCCGAGCAGGGGGGCACAATGTCCCCAGGGTCGAGAAGGGGAGCGCAATGTCCCAGGGCCCGAGCAGGGCGGTAGAATGGGAACTGGTGGCTGGGGGTCTGTGGGGGCGAAGAACCTTAGTGTCGGAGTTCCCGAGCAGGGGTGCGGAGGTCCAGGTTGGGAAAGGATGAGGCGGGCGTGGGTCCGGGCGGTCCGAGGCTCAGCTCCCCGGGGGAGGCGGAGGAGGCGCAGATGAGTCGGCGAGCGGCAGGCAAAGCGGGGGCTTGTCGGGAATCGGGGCCGGGCGGGCTAAGGCTGCGCCTCAAGGGAGCAGAGGACCCGAGCCCACGTGGTAATGGCTCCAAGGGTCCGGGCTATGACAAGGCTCAGCTTCCCGGGAGAGAGAGGCGGTCCCGGCGTGGATGAGTCCGCGGTCGGTGGCCAAAAAGGTTGCTAAAGAGCTAGCCTGGAAATGGGGGCCAGGCAGTGCAAGGAACCGCTGCCTGGGAGGAGCGCTCCCGAGTCCATGTGGTGGCCGATTCGGTTGGGAAGAGGGGGGACCGGAGGTCTAAAACTCACCCCCAGGGAGCAATGATCCCGAGCCCACGTGGGTAATGGCTCCAAGGGTCCGGGCGATGACAAGGCTCAGCTTCCCCTTTTCCCTGTCCCAACCTTTTCCCCTGGCCCAACCTTTTCCCTACCATTAACTTTTCCCCTAGCTTAACATTTTACCCTCTCCTAACCTTCTCCTTAGCCTAACATTCTCCCTAGCCTAACCTTTTCTCCTTGCTTAACCTATTCCTCTAGCCTAGCCTTTTCCCCTAGCCTAATCATTTCCCATAGACCAACGTTTCCCGTGGCCTAACCTTTTCCCCTGGCCTAAGCTTTTCCCCAGCCTAAGCTTTTCCCCTAGCCTAACCTTTTCCCCTAGCTTAAGGTTTTCCCCTAACCCAACCTTTACACCTAGCCTAACCTATCCCCTGGCCTAAACTTTCCCCTAGTCTAACCTATCCCCTGGCCTAAACTTTCCCCTAGTCTAACCTTTTCCCCTAACATAACCTTTTTCCCGGCTTAAACTTTTCCCAAGGCCAAATATTTTCCCCTAGCCTAACCTTTTCCCCTATTCTAGTCTTTTCACCTGCCCTAACCTTTTTCCTTAACTTTAGCTTTTCCCCTAACCAAACCTTTACACCTAGTCTAATCTTTTCCCATAGCCTAAACTTTATCCTGGCCTAACCTATCCCCTAGCCTAAACTTTTCCCCTAGCCTAAACTTTCTTTGCCTAACCTTTCCCATGCCTAATCTTTCACCTGGCCTAACCTTTTCCCCTATCTTATCTATTTCCCATTGCCTAACCTTTTCCTGGCCTAACCTTTTCCCCTAGCCTAGCCTTTTCCCCCAGCCTGACCTTTTCCCCTAGCCTAACCTTTTTCCCTGGTCTAACATTTTCCCTGAGCCTAAACTTTTCCCATGGTCTAACCTTTTCCCCTGGTCTAACCTTTTCCAATTCCCTAACCATTTCTCCTAGCATAGCCTTTTCGCCTAGCCTAACCTTCTCCCCAGCCTTAACTTTTCCCCTATTCTAACCTTTTCCCTTATCCTAACCTTTGTCCTCGAATAAACCTTTCCCCTAGCCTAGGTTTTTCCCCTGGCCTTTCCTTTGCCCTGGCATAACCTTTTCTCCTGCCCTAAGCTTTTCCCTGGTCTAACCTTTTCCCCTAGCTTAACCTTTTCCCCTAGCCTAACCTTTTCCCCTGGCCTAATCCTTTCCATGACCTAAGCTTTTCCCTGGCCTAACTTTTTCCCATGGCCTAACTTTTTTCCCTGGCCTAGCATTTTCCCAGGGCCTAACCTTTTCCCCTAGGCTAACCTAAACTCCTTGCCTAACGTTTTCCACTATCCTAACCCCTTCCTCTACCCTAAGCTTTTCCCTTAGCCGAATGTTTTCCCCTAGCCCAACCTTTCCCTTGCCCAATCTTTCCCCTGGCCCAACCTTTCCCCTAGCTTATCCATTTCCCATATCCTAACCTTTTCCCTGGCCTAACCTTTTCCCCTAGCCTAAACATTTCCCAAGACTAACCTTATCCCCTAACCCAACGGTTTCCCCTAGCCTAAACTTTTCCCTTAGCATAACTTTTTACCAGGCTTAAACTTTTCCCCTGGCTATTCTTTTCCCTGAAACTTAACCTTTCCTCTATTCTAACCTTTTCCCTTAGCCAAACCCCTCTCCAAGCCTAGCCTTACCCCTAACGTCACCATTTCACATAGCCTAACCTTATCTCTAACGTAACCATTTCTCCTAGCCCAGACTTTTCCTCTAGCCTAACCTTTTCCCCTACCCTAACCCTTTACCCTTGCCAAACCTTTTCCCCTAACCTAAACTTTACACCTTGCCTAAGCTTTTCCTGTAGCCTAACTTTTCCCCTCGACTATCTTTTTCCCTCGACTAACCTTTTCCCCTCACCTAACCTTTTCCCCGCCTAACATTTTTCCCAAGCCTAACCTTTTCACCTGGCCTAAATATTTCCCCTGGCCTAAGCTTTACCCGGCCTAACCTTTTTCCGTATCCTAACCTTTTCCCCTAGCCTAATATTTCCCCTAGCCTAACCATTTCCATTATCCTAACCTTTTCACATTGCCTAACCATTTCCAATAGCCAAAACTTTTCCCATTGCCTAACATTTTACCTTGCCCTATCCCTTTCCCCTTTCCTATCTATTTCCCTTGGCCTAACCTTTTGCCCTAACCTAAAACTTTCACCCTGCCTAACCTTTTCCCCTAGCCTAAGCTTTTTCCCTAGTCTAACCTTGTCCCCTAGCCTAACCCTTTCCCCTAGCCCAAGCTTTTCTGCTAACCTGACCTACACCTAGCCTAACCTTTTTCCCTAGCCTAATCTTTCCCCTAGACTATCCTTTTCAGGCTTTGGAGTCAGAGGTCATGGGTTCGAATCCCGGCTCTGCCACTTGTCAGCTGTGTGACTGTGGGCAAGTCACTTCACTTCTCTGTGCCTCAGTTACCTCATCTGTGAAATGGGGATTAAGACTGTGAGCCCCACGTGGGACAACCTGATTCCCCTGTGTCTACCCCAGCTCTTAGAACAGTGCTCTGCACATAGTAAGCGCTTAACAAATACCAACATTATTATTATTATTATTTTCCCCTAGCTTCATCTTTTCCTTGGACTAACCTTCTCTCCTGACCTAACCTTTTCTCCTGGCCTAACTTTTTCCCATAGCCTAACCTATTCCCTGGCCTAAGCTTTTCCCCAACCTGACCTTTTCCCCTAGCCTAACCTTTTCCTCTGGGCTAACCTATTCTCCTAGCCTAACCTTTCCCCCAGTCTAACCTTTCCCTTGCCTAATTTCTCCCTTGGCCTAATCTTTTCCCTTAGGTTATCCATTTCCCATAGCCTAAACTTTTCTCCTAGCCTAACCTTTTGCGCTTACCTAAACTTTTCACCTTGCCTAACCTTTTCCCCTAGCCTAACCCTTTCCTCTAGCCTAACCCTTTCCCTTAGCCTAAGCTTTTCCACTAACATAACCTTTTCCCCTAGCCTAAACTTTTTCTTAGCCTGACCTTTTCCCCTTGGCTTACCTTTACCCTTGGCCTAAGCTTTTCCCAAGTCTTGCCATTTCTGCTAGCCTAACCTCTTCCATGACCTAACCCTTTCCCCTAGCCTAAGCTTTTCCACTAACCTAAGCTTTACACCTACACTAACCTTTTCACCTAGCCTAATCTTTCCCCTAGCCTATCCTTTTCCCATAGCTTTACCTTTTGCCTTGGCCTAACTTTCTCCCCTGGCCTAACCTTTTCCCCTGGCCTAACTTTTTCCCATAGCCTAACCTTTTCCCTGGCCTAAGCTTTTCCCCGGACTGACGTTTCCCCCTGGCCTAACCTTTCCCGCTGGGCTAACCTATTCTCCTAGGCTAACCTTTCCTCCTAGCCTAACCTTTCCCTTGCCTAATCTCTCCCCTGGCCTAACCTTTTCCCTTAGATTATCCATTTCCCATAGTTTAACCTTTTCTCCTAGCCTAACCTTTTGCCCTTACCGAAACATTTCACCTTCCCTAACCTTTTCCCTTAGCCTAACCCTTTCCCCTAGCCTAACCCTTTCCGATAGCAGCGTGGCTCGGTGGATAGAGCCCGGGTCTGGGAGTCAGAGGTCGTGGGTTCTAGTCCTGGCTCCACCGCTTGTCAGCTGTGTGACCTTGGGGAAGTCACTTAACTTATCTGGGCCTCAGTTACCTCATCTGGAAAACGGGGATTAAGACTGTCAGCCCCACGTGGGACAACCTGATTACCTTGTATCTTCCCAGCGATTAGAACAGTGATTGGCACATAGTAAGTGCTTAAAAAATACCAAAATTATTATAGAGAAGCAGCGTGGCTCAGTGGAAAGAACCCGGGCTTGGGAGTCAGAGTTCATGGGTTCGAATCTCAGCTCTGCCACTTGTCAGCTGTATGACTGTGGGCAAGTCACTCAACTTCTCTGTGCCTCAGTTAACTCATCTGCAAAATGGGGATGAAGACTGTGAGCCTCACATGGGACAACCTGATTACCCTGTATCTACTCCAGCGCTTAGAACAGTGCTCTGCACATAGTAAGTGCTTAACAAACAAATACCAAAATTATTAGCCTAAGCTTTTCTGCTAACATAACCTTTTCTCCTACCCTAAGCTTTTCCTTAACCTGACCTTTTCCCCTTGGCATACCTTTATCTTTGGCCAAAGCTTTTCCCCAGCCTTGCCATTTCTGTTAGCCTTACCTTTTCCATGACCTCACCCTTTCCCCTGGCCTAACCTTTTCCCTGGCCTAACCTTTTCCCTTGCCTAAACTTTTCCCCTGGCCTAAACATTTCCCCAGTATAACCTTTTCCCTAGCCTAACCTTTTCCCCTAGCCTAACTTTTTCCCCTTCTCTAACCTTTTCCCCTAACCTAACCTTTACCCCTAGCCTAAGCTTTTCCCCTAACCTAACCTTTACACCTAGCCTAACCTTTTCCCATAGGCTAACCTTTCCCCTGGCCTAACCTTTCTTCTAGCCTAACCTTTTCCCCTCATCTAACCTTTCCCCCGGCCTAACTTTTTCCCCTATCATAATCTATTCCCCAGTTTTAACTTTTCCCCTGGCCTAACCTTTTCCCTAGACTAACCTTTCCCCAACCCAAAATTCACACCTTGCCTAACCTTTTCCCATAGCCTAACTTTTTCCCCTGGCCTAACTTTTTCCCTGATGTAACATTTTCCCCCGCCCTAAACCTTTCCCCTGCCCTAAACTTTTCCCCTGGCCTAACCTTTTCCCTGATGTAACATTTTTCCCTGCCCTAAACCTTTCCCTTGCCCTAAACCTTTCCCCTGCCCTAAGCTTTTCCCCAGCCTAACCTTTTCCTTTAGCCTAACCTTTTCCCTTAGCCTTACCTTTTCCCTTAGCCTAACCTTCTCCCTGGCCTAACTTCTTCCCCTAGCCTAACCTTTTCCCAGCCTAACCCTCTCCCCAACCTCCACACACACACAAGCACACACACACACACATATGCATGTACACACACACAAATACAATTGTGCCCCAGATATGTCACCTACCTTTAATTTTATTTGACTATCCACCTTCCCCGGTAGAATGTAAGATGCTTGAAGGCAGGGAGTGTGTCTACCAGCTCTGTTGAAGGCTCCCAAGCACTTAGTAAAGTGGTCTGCCTAAAGTAAACACCATTAATTAATCTCCCATGTGCCGTCCTCAGCAATGTCCAGGCTGCCTGGCCAAACCACTCTCCTCTAGTTAACAAGGCAGGGGAAGGAGAGAGGACAGAAATCTGGTGAGAAACCTGCTGGCCCCACCCCTTCCTGCTTAATAATAAGTGTGGTGACATTTGTTAAGTCCTCACTATATGCCAAACACTGTACCAAGCACTGGGTAGATTCAAGATTATCAGCTCAGACTCTGTCCCCATCCCTCATGTAACTCACAGTATAAGAGGGAGAGGGGAGAGGTATTGAATCCCCATTTTATTATAATTGTCATTATTAATCATGGTATTTGTTAAGCACTTACTATGTGCCAGGCCCTGTACCAGGAGCTGAGGTGGACACAAGCAAATTAAGTTTAGACACAGTCCCTGTGCCTCCTGGAACTAATAGCATGATTTCCAATTCCTTTTGTTTTTCCAATTCTGAATGGCAAAATCAACCTCTTATAATCATTTTTTGGGGGGTGCTGGTATTTCTGAATGCTGCAGTGAGTCTATCTAAATATTTGTGCAAGTGGTATGATTGTTATATAATCATGATGAGCTCATTAATCAATGGTATCGAGTGCTTACTGTGTGCAGAGCATCGTACAAAGCTAAGTACATCTTAGTTGGAAGACTCCATGCCCACAACAAGCTTACAGTCTAGCAGGAGAGACAGACATTAATATAAATTGCAGAGAGGGGAAATAGTTGAGCGGAAGCAAAATAGATGACTCGATGACACTGTCCTGAAAGAAAAAGCTTTTCCCACTCTCACACGGCAGATGGTCGGAGAGATGGACTTGGGAGTCATTCTTATTGATGATAGCTGAAGCCATGTCACTATTATTATTATTATTATTATTATTATTATTATTATGTCATTTAAGTGCTAAGCAGTATGGCCTAGTGGAGAGAGCCTGGGCCTGGAAGTCAGAAAGACCTGAGTTCTAATCCCTGCTCTGCCGTTTGTCTGCTGTGTGATCTTGGGCAAGTCACTTCACTTCCCTCTACCTCAGTTACCTCATCTGTAAAATGGGGATGAAGACTGTGAGCCCCACGTGGGACAACTGTGTCCAACCTGATTAGCTTGTATCTGCCCCAGCCGTTAGAACAGTGCCTGGCGCATAGTAAAGGGGTTAACAAATACCATTTTTTAAAAAAGAGCATTCAGAAAGGTCGAATGAGAGTCTTACTCCGCACTGAAAAGAACTTCCAAGTAATGTTTCATCCTCCTCTCCGCTACAAACGTCTGGGTAAGCTACCTGTGGGCAGGTAAAGTGTTTACCAACACTTTTGTCCTTTCCCAAGCACTCAGTACAGTGCTCAGCACCCAGTAAGTTGCATGTACAAAATTATGCCTGTTTGTTGCTCTGTATGGTCAATGAGGCCATACATGATTCATATGGTCTTCAAATTTTATTCTGCAGAATGATCAAACACCACACCTCAGGAGGTGATTAGTAAGGACCCCAAGACACTTTTTCATGGTTACATTTATACCCCCACAATAGCCCCCTTTTCCCCTTAGATGCGCATTTCAATCACTCCCATCGACATCTTGATTCCCAGATAAGGTCCCCTTAGGCCTTTGAGAATTGTTGACACATTCTCAAATGGTCGGTAGTAAAATTCAGCAAGTTGCAAAGGATTTTCTAAACCAGAGATACTTTTCACAATGGATTTTAAAAGTTCTTTTCCTGTTCAAAATGGTTGTTAATTGTGCTAGGCTTTGCTTCACCAAACGGTGGTGCCGCAGCTCAATTATTGCAAATTCATTTACATCGCTTTCAACAGTCAGTGTTCAATCAATACCACTGATTGATTGACTCTAGACAGTCCTGCTAGACTGTAAAGCTCCTGCTGGCAGGGAACATGTTCATTCATTCATTTCATTCATTCATTCAATAACATTTATTGAGTGCTTCTGTGTGCAGAGTACCCTACTAAGTGCTTGGAAAGTTTGATTCAGCAATGAAGAGAGACAGTCCCTGTCCACACTGGGCTTACAGTCTAGCCAGGGGGAGACAGACATCAAAACAAGTAAACAGGCATCAATGTAAATAAATAGAATTATAGATATGTACATATATAAAAAAGTGCTATGGGGCGGGCAGAGGGGTCGAGCAAGGGAGCGAGGTCAGGGTTGATGCCGGAAGTTGAGGAGGAGCTGGGGGGGGGGGCTGAGTCAGAGAAGGCCTCTTGGAGGAGGTGAGCCTTCCGGAGGGCTTTGAAGGAGGGAGGTGTGATTGTCTACCACATTTGTCTACATGCCTACCAACTCTGTTCTCTTGTCCTCTCCCAAGCACAGTCCACTGCTCTGCACACTGTAAGCACTCAGTAAATTCCATCGATCAATTCAAGTGGTTAAAGCCTGGGGGCCGTCACGCCTTTGGACTCCCTAAGGGGAGCTCATCACCGATTAATTCACGGGTAGAGTCTCTGCATCATCACCTGGTCGCCGGCTCCGTGATCCTGATGCCAAAGGTCTTTTCCTGATGGTCACGACTTGTTCTCTGCAGAGTCAGGGCCTGTTTGACTTTAGAAATCTGATGTTTCCCATCCCCAACCGTCAGCAGGAGCGTCAAAGCAACAGAATCAAATCGAACAGAATTGAAGAACAGAAATCGAATTAGTGCAGTGAAGGGGGAAATTAAGTGGCATTACACATGAGCTGGGAGGATGGGTCCAGTGTCGCCTCTCTCTCATGAGACCAAAGATCCTCTTCCCCATCTCCAGAGGAGGCATTTATGGTGCGTTCCAAGACCCCTAATTTTGGATCCATCGGCTCTCAGCTCTGGAGGAGGAAAGCTCCACAGGTCTTCTTCCTCCAGAACTCTGCAGGTGGGGGCTGGATGACCAACGGGAGACTCCTACTGGCTACTGCTCTCTCTGCAGTTGCGGTTCATCACATCTCCCCATGTTGAAGTTTATGCCCTGCACTTGGGCAGTCAGGTCAATTTCCAAATGCACCCCACCGTTGAAAGATGGAGCTCTCTAATGCAGTCCCACTCAAAGGGAAGGTGGGTGTGTGGGCTTGCATGCATGAAAGATGGGGTTAACTTTGAGGAGAGTAATGAGGAGGGGGCTGCCACTGTTAGCACGAAGGCTGTTCCAGACTCAGGAAGTGGGGCTCGGGACAGGGAGCTGACTTTGGCTTGAGCAAATGAGCAGACCTGGAGCCCCGCACACCCTGTCCACAAGTGGGGACCCCTCCATTTTTATAGTGGTAGCTCTATGGAAGTGGGGACCCCCTGTGTCCACAGCAATGCATTTCCCGAGAGAAGCGGCATGGTGTAGTGGATAGAGCACAGGCCTGGGAGTCAGGTCATGGGTTCTAATCCTGCTCCACCACTTGTCTGCTGTGTGACCTTGGGCAAGCCGCTTAACGCCTGTGCCTCAATTACCTCATCTGTAAAATAGGGATTAATGCTGTGAGCCCCACGTGGGACAACCTGATTACCTTGTATTTACCCCAACAGTTAGAACAGTGCTTGGCACATAGTAAGTGCTGAACAAATGCCTAATAATAATAATAATAATAATAATCCTTGGGGAGAGAGATGTCAGGAGCTGTGCCGCCACCTCTAAGGGAAAGTGTTGTTTGTGGTTGGCGAATATGTTTGTGTTTGAATTTCCATGCTTCAAGTTCATCTCTGGAAAAGGAGAAGAGAGAGGAGGGAGCTGTCACCCCAGCACAGAGGCTGGTACTGGAAATGGGGACTGGGGCTCTGTGTGGGGAACTTGTTCTGTCTGACCCGCTGTGGAACGGACAACACCGAGGCCCTTAATTCTCTAGATGGATCAAACCTCCTTTGCCCCCAGTCCTGTCTGCAGACTCATTTTGTACAGCTTCAGTCCTCAGAGAAGGGACGCTTGTGGCCTTGACAGTGGTGGCTTCTGGGGTTGGGGGAGGGTCTAGTGTCAGGAGTAGGACAGGGTAGCATTAGCACGTCCACCCTGTTCCTCTTTGAGGAGCAGAGCCTGAGGACTTCAGTTCTAGCGTAATTCAGCAGGAGTGCAAGGACTGAATTCTGCCCAGTCTGTAGTAGTTCTGGGCATCCAGAATGACCAATGACTTGGGAATACGAAGATGGGGTTAGTTAAGGATTTAGGGCTGCAGGATGTAGCAGTCTGCTTAGCTGTGACTGTCAAACCTCACCTCACCTGGGCAATCCATGTTTTGGGGGAGAATCCATGTATTGGGGGAGACTCATGTTTGTGAAACTGGACTCTTTTCACCCCCTCCCCACCCCATCTCTCCCTTTCTATCTGACAAATGGTTCTCCTGGAGCCCGAAGTGTCCAACAGATGTCTTTTTTGGCTGGTGATGGAGGGCAGGACGGTGAGACTTGTGCCTCCACAGTCACTCATCTAGGTGTGTCTTCCGGGGCCAGATCTCACAAAGCCAGACTTGATGGAGCGCTTACTGCATGCAGAACTGTATGAAGCGCTTGGGAGAGTACAGTAGAACACACACATTACCTGCCCAGCAACATGGCCTAATGGCAAGAGCACGGGCTTCAGAGTCAGAGGATGTGGGTTCTAATCCCATCTCGCCACTTGTCTACTGTGTGACCTTGGGCAATCACTTAACTTCTTAGGGCCTCAGTTACCTCATCTGTTAAACTGGGATTAAGACTGTGAGCCCCATATGGGATACCTGATTACCTCACATCTACCCTAGCGCTTAGAACAGTGCTTGGTACGTAGTAAGTACTTAACAAACATCATAATAATAACTATCGTACTCCCTCAGGACATCCTACAGTACTTTGTGCAAAGTAAATGCTCAGTAATCACGAGTATGTTTTCACCTCATTCTCTCCTTAGTGGCTAGAGAACAGGCCTGGGAGTCAAAAGGTAATGGTTCTAATCCTGGTTTGCCACTTGTCTGCTGTGTGGCCTTGAGCAAGTCACTTCACTCCTCTGTGCCTCAGTTACCTAATCTGTATAATGGGACGTGACCGTGAGCTCCACGTGGGACAAGGCCTGTGTCCACACCAATTTTCTTGTATCTACCCCAATGCTTACTACATTGCCTGGCATATATTAAGTGCTAAAGAAATGCCACATTACTACTACTACTAATTAATAATAATGTTATTATTATGAACTACCCCCTCTGTGATCACAACCACTGCATTTCTGTACACAAAATGCAATAGTTTACAGATATGCACATAAGTGCTGCAGGGAAAATAGGGAAGGTCCACAGGTCACAGATCCAAGACTGTAGAGGATGCAGAAGGGCGAAGCTCAGGGGGTGAGGGGGCGGGTAAAAGAGGGCTTGATGAGAGAAGCCGTCTTGGCGGAGTTGCGACCTTAATAATGCTCCGAAGAGGTGAAGAGTGGTGGGCTGGCCTATGAGGAGAGGCGACATAGAGGAGATGGAGGCCCAGGGAGGAAGCCGGCGCAGTAGGAGCCAAGTGCCACCAGATGGCCATAGAGAGGCGCGGCTGCCCAGAATCACCATCTGGGAGAGAAGCAGCGCCGCCACCTGGCTACAGCCCGGAAGGAACTGGCTCCAAATCCAGCCTCGGCAACTTGTCTGCGGAGTGACCCTGGGCAAGTCCTGTCACTTCTCTGAGCCTCAGTTATATCATCTCTCAAATGGGGATTAAGACTTGTGAGTCCCGTTAGTGGCCTGGCCTGTCCAAATGATGAGCTTCTCTATCCCAGCGCTTAGTAAAGTGCTTGGCAAATAGTGAGTGCTTCACAAACACCATAAAAATGGTCAGTGCCACCGGGGATGACAGATAGGCGAAGCCTCACAGAACAATAGGTAGTACCACCACGGGGCTATTGAAAAGGGCAGCCTCCCGGGGCAACGCCTGTTGCCACCAGGGAGCAATAGAGAGGCGCAGCTGCCCCGAATCCTATTAATGCCACCAGGGGGCAGGCTGCTGCTTTCAGGCCAGAGCGTGGTTCTGGTTCCAGGCCCAGGGCCATCTCTCCAGATCAGCTGCTTAGTGCTTCTCCTCGGCATCGACCATCATCTCTCTTTTGCCATGGGCAGAGTCAACTCCAGATTTTCCCCCACTGAGTGGGCTGCATTGCTACCCCAGAGAGAAGGCTGTGTGTGTTGAATAGTAGGGAGGAAGAAGAGTGAGGAGCGGCTGCCACTCATGGGAGGACAGGGGTCTGGGGTCTGTGCAGGAAGCTAGCCCTGTCTGACTTGCCTGGGACTGAAAAGACCCAGGGCCTTTAATTGTATAGATGAGTCAAGCCTCCCTAGGACTATAGTCATTCATTCATTCAATAATATTTATTGAGCACTTACTGTACACAGACATTGTACTGAGCCGCTTGGAAAGTACAGTGCAGTCCTGTCTGCAGGCTCACTTCCCAGCCTCACTTCAGAGAAGGAACACACTTGGGCTCAGTGTGGAAGCTTGTGGCATCTAATGTCAGGAGGAGGTCGGGGTCTATCAGTGTCTTTACCCTATTTCTCTCTGAAAAGCAGAGTTGTGCAGATTCCTGCCTGAGACCAGGTCACCGGGAGGGCAGAAGGCAGGTATTGTACCAGAAGCTGAATTCTATCCAGTGTGCATGCAGTTCTGTCCCTTCAGTCAATCAGTCAGATTGATGGAGCACCTCCTGCGTGCAGAGCACTGTATTAAAGCGCTTGGGAGAGTCCAATAGGATGGACACATTCCCTGCCACAACAAGCTTACCGTCTAGAGGAGACTGGAATTCGTGGAGTAACAGAATTGGGGATCTGGGGGCTGAGGAGATCTTGGGCAGGTCTTCATAGGAACTTGCAGCAGGCAGCTGCAATCTGTTTGTATACATCCTCTCTTGGCATTAGGGTCAGTGTTTTAGGGAATGGGGAGACTAGTGTTTGCTCCAAACCAGGCTGTCTAAAGCCCCTACCCATCTCTTTCCTGCCCCGATACTTGCTGGTTTCTTCCTCCCAGCCCCGAGACTGAAGTGTCTGGTAACAAACATGGTTCTCAGCTTTTTCCAGAGGGCAGGATGGGAGACCCTGGACCTCGGATCGGTAATCCTGTCTCTCCAGATCGCTTCCATGGCTCCAGTTGAGGATTCCTGCCGACCTGGTGGTGAGTCATGAGTCCTTCTCTTTCTCCCCTCTCATCCCCCAGCAATGCACAGAATGACCAAGCTTAGAATGTCCAACTATTACTGTCTCTGCAGACACTGGTCAGTGTATTTCCCCGACCTGGAGAACTGTTCCATTGAAGTGTGGGTTCATGGAGGTCAGTTCACACAATGTACAACCAGTTTCCAAGGCCTAATGGACAATTTGGGAAGTCTAAGATAATTGTGCCAAATTCCCAGTCAGGGTAGAAAACTGCCAACTCGATAGTATGATCGGTAAAAGCTGCACTTGTATAGAGGAAATGTTTGCATCTCTGCTTTATTTAATACTCCCTTCTTTCTGCTCTGGATTTCTTCAAAATACATGTTTTTGTGGGACCAGTGGCTTCCTCTTGGGGAGGGAAGGGGGAAGGGGAGAGATGCAGTGTCAGCAGTAAGGTGGGGACTGTGACTGTGTCCACTCCATCCCCTTTTCTGAGAGGCAGAACCATGGGGGGTATAGGATGAGGCAGTCAGCAGGGGGATTGGATGGTTGGGAATGCAGGGAGCAGAGAAGGCAGGAATTGTAGAGGAAACAGATTTCTGTCCAGTCTGCAGCCTTGCTGGGTATCTCAGGCCCAGGAGTACTGCAGCTTGAGGCTCTCTGGGCCGTCCGTTGTTAAGTGTGGGCAGAGTGCAGCAGTCAACCTGTCGGTTTTTGCCTGTACACACCTCCTTCCTGGGAAGCTAGTGGTGGGGAGTTTGGGGGAGAAAGTGTGAGAAAGGAGAAACTGCACTGTCTGCAAATCCCTTCTTCTCCTTCTTCTTTCTTTCTCCTCGGCTTGAAATAGGATAAAGGAGGCCTTCCTTGTGAGAGCTGCTGTAGCCTAGAGGAAGGGTATCAGGCCTGAGAGGCTGGAGGCCTGGGTTCTAGTCCTGCCTCTGGTGTTAGGATCTTACAAAGATTCTAATTCCACAGGTAGGATTAGAACTCACAACTTCTTAAAATCCTCCAGGTGGTTGCCTATCAACCTCCGCACGAAACAAAAACTTCTCACTCTGGGCTTCAAGGCTCTCCATCACCTTGCCCCTCCTACCTCTCCTCCCTTCTCTCTTTCTACTGCCCACCCCGCTCACTCTGCCCTCTGCCCTCACCTCCTCACCGACCCCCGTTCACCTCTATCCCGCCAACGACCCCTGGCCCACATCCGCCCGCTGTCCTGGAATGCCTTCCCTCCTCACTTCTGCCAAACTAACTCTCTTCCCCTCTTTAAAGCCCTACTGGGAGCTCACCTCCTCCAAGAGGCCTTCCCAGACTGAGCTTCCCCTTTTCCCTCTGCTCCCTCTGCTCCCTCTCTGCCCCTCCTTCACCTCCCCTCAGCTAAGCCCCCTTTCCCACTTTCCCTCCACTCCTCCCCCTCTCGCTTCCCCTCCCCTCCGCACTGTGCTCATTTGTATATATTTTTATTACC
Organism: Ornithorhynchus anatinus; assembly: GCF_004115215.2. NCBI lineage: Eukaryota > Metazoa > Chordata > Mammalia > Monotremata > Ornithorhynchidae > Ornithorhynchus > Ornithorhynchus anatinus. Next base: position 302,183 of record NW_024396782.1, on the reverse strand, counting down.
CTATTCATTTTGTTATTGAGGTGTACATTCCCTTGATTCTATTTATCGTGATTAAGTTGTCTTGTTTTTGTCCATCTGTCTCCCCCGATTAGACTGTAATGGGCAGGGATTGTCTCTATCTGTTGCCGAATTGTACATTCCAAGCGCTTAGTACAGTGCTCTGCACATAGTAAGCTCAATAAATGCTATTGAATGAATGAAGGGTAACAGGCCTGAGAGGCTGGAGGCCTGGGTTCTACTCCTCGCTCTGGTGTTAGGATCTTACAAAGATTCTAATTCCACAGCTGTGATTAGAACTCACAACTTTGTTTTGGAGAGCAAAACCCTTATCCCTAGTCCACTGAGACCCCTACAATTTTGTCAAGTTTTATTTTACTTTACTGTTTCTAAGGTAATGAGGCTAATTAAGAACAGCTGAAATCAATTCACACTAAGATTATGATAGGAAAGTTCTTTCTTTTTTCTTCTTTCCTTCTTCTTCTTAGCTCTGAGATCATTGGGGTGCCATGGATAACTAAGGGAGAGGCTCACTAGCTCTCTGGCTGGTCAAGGCATCTCCATGATCTCAAGTCTTGCTGTCTCACAGGGAGGGCACAGGTGGCATTTTCAGTGAGCAGGGGGATGGTTTGGGAGGAGCAGAGTAGTCAGGTTGGTATTAGAAGTTGACTTGTGCAGTTGTGCTGGACCTTCAGTCTCTCGAGAATGAGGCCCTCCTGGTGTAACAGAGCTGGGGTTTTGAAGAACGGCCTCTCAGCATCAATAGGGCATTCGTTCATTCATTCATTCATTCATCAGTCAGTCAGTCATTCAGTCAGTCAGTCACATCATATTTATTGAGCACTTACTGTTTGCAAAGCACTGTACTAAGCGCCTGGGAGAGTACAATCTAACAACAGACACATTCCCTCCCCAAAATGAGCTCACAGTCTAGAGGGAGGCAGACATGAATATGAATAAATAAATAATAAATAAATAATGAATAAATAAATAAGGAGAGTGTTGCAGTCAGCTTAGTTGAAGTGGTCTGTCTATGCATCTCACATCTCCTGATGATAGGTTCAATGTTTGGTGGGTGAGAGGGAAAATGGTGTCTGCCAAAGAAATGTATATTGTCTGCAGTCTCCTACCCCTCCTCCAGCTATAAGACAACAGTCTGCTGGAGACTGAAGCATTTGGCCACAGAGGCAGATCTCAAAGGCAGGATGAGGGAACCTGGCCCCTTAACTCACTAATCCACATGTGTCTCTTAAGGTCAGGTTCCACAACTCCAGATGGGTTTCCGTCAGGGCTGGTGGAGAAGGTCCAGTGACACCTTACTTCCATTAGATCCAGACTCTACAGCCCCTACCCAGAGGAGGGCTCTGCAGTGAGTCCTGTGTTTTGAGGGGGTGGGCAGGAGGGAGAAGGGAGTGTGAGTGTGTTTTGCCCTCCAACCCCCCTTCAAAAAAACTAGGTTGTCTGCAGTCTTCTACATCTCCTCTCCAGCTCTGAGGAAGACTAGAGACAGACACGGCAGGAACGATGAAACAGTAAAAAAACAACATGCGTGCACAAAGAAAAACAAAACCAGCTCTTTTCCTCTTCTCTCAGTCCTTTCTGTGCAAGTACAGTGCCTCTAGCACGTAATACAGTGCTTGGCACATAGAGAAGCAGCGTGGCTTAGTGGAAAGAGCACGGGCTTGGGAGTCAGCGGATGTGAATTCTAATCCCTGCTCTGCCACTTGCCTGCTGTGTGACCTTGGGCAAGCCACTTCATTTCTCTGTGCCTCAGTCACCTCTTCTGTAAAATGGGGATGAAAACTGTGAGCCCCATGTGGGCAGTCTGATTACCTTATATCTACCCCAGCGCTTCGAACAGTGCTTGGCACATAGTAAGTGCTTACCAAATACCATAATTATTATTATTATTATAGTAAGCATTTAAACACCATAATAAATACCATTATTAAATAGAGGAAATGAGGGCCTAGTTGAGAAAGACCTCTTGGAGCAGATGTGATTTTAGGAAGGCTTTGAAGGTGGGGAGGGTGATAGTCTGTCTGCTTTTAAGGTCCTGACTGTTTCTTGGGTCCAGTGTCAGCAGCCCGGATGTGAAGGCCATGAGGAGGAACTCAGGACAGGAAGGTCGGGTGGGGTCAGGCCAGAGATGAGATCCCCTAGTCAACTGTTTGTAATTTGTGTTTTCCTGGACAAACCCTTTCATGCTACATATCCAATCTATCCTATGCCCTTTCCTATCCTACACTATCTTTTCCATAGCCACCTCCTCCTCCAATGAAGGAGCTGGGGCTTCCTCCCAGGAAACCTGATCCCTAACACAGCTGCTTCCAATCAGGTGGATTGCTGACGTCTGGCCAGGTCCCGCCCCTCTCCCTGCCCTATATAAGCCTCCAGAGGGAGAGGTTTTCAGAGTTGAATGGTTTTCCTTGATGTAAGTGGCTGTTTAGGGGGAGAAAAGAGTGGTTGGGGGAGGTGTTGAGTTTTGGGTACCTTTGAATCTGCTTTCTGGCTTAAGTGGGGGTTCTTCTGGGGCTGGTAATTTCCTGAAAGGACTCCCTGCCAGGCTGTTCTGTGGAGGTATTATCCCTCCCATTTCCTGGCCTCATTCATGCCCTCATTTGGAGGGTGGAGAGGTCAGTGGGGTGAAGGGCCTAACACTCCATTGCAGAAGGCTTCTTGGCCATTCAAACTGCTGCTTTGTTCTCCAGTCTCTCTCTGGGTCTATGGAAATCCAGAGACCCTTCCTGAAATCAATAGGTGGTATTTATTGAGTGCTTACTACATGTAGAGCACTGTACTACATTGTTAGGAGAATACAGTACAACAGAATTAAGACATGTTCCCTCTAGCCCTGATTCATAACCTTACTGCACCTGCCCCCACTTTATTGCTCCAGTATGGTGTCTCCTTCCCTTACACCTTCAGATATGTTTGCTCCCCACTCATTCTATTTATTGTGATTAAGTTGTCTTGTTTTTGTCCATCTGTCTCCCCCGATTAGACGGTAAGCCTGGCAATGGGCAGGGATTGTCTCTGTTGCTGAATTGTACATTCCAAGCTCTTAGTACAGTGCTCTGCACATAGTAAGCTCAATAAATACTATTGAATGAACACTTTCAATCTTATAGGTCCAGTGTCAGTGGAATGAGGTGGACCCAAATAATGCAATATGGGTAAGGGAAGGGTCTGAGTAGAAGGATAATAATGATGGTATTTAAGCACTTAGTATGTGCCAAGCACTGTTGTAAGCACTAGGGTATATAGGAAGTAATTAAGCTGTGTCCAAAGTCACACAGCTGACAAGTGGTGGGTTGTGGATTGAATACTTCAGTGCTTGGTGGGTGTGCTAAAGTGCATGGGTGAGCTGAAAGAGAAAATAAAGTGTGTATGTTTGGTCGGGTTGGGTATGGGGAGCGTGTGAGCTTTAGTCAGGAATGGCCTATTGAAGAGAAACCATTTCAGTAGTGGTATTAGAGTTTTGGGAGATGACTCGTGTGTCCACTATGTAGGGGGAGACTGTGTAGGGATGAATTGAGAATGGCTGTGGTCCATGTGAGAGACACAACGATAGGACTGGACTTTGTAGGGGCTTGCTAAACCCCACCCAGAGCCATCTGGTGGTGAACGTACAAGGGGTCCTGGTGAGGGGAAGAAGGACCAGAAGCTTCTCACACATTTCTTGTCATGAGGACTGTTCCCCCTGCAGTGAGGACGCAGAGCAGGTGATTCCCATGGAGAGGTAGAATTAGGAGCTGAGCTTTCTTCTCAGCTGGGAAGGTGATGGGGGCATGTGCGGATGGTTAAGGGTTATGGCAGGAGGAGGTGAACAGAAGGGCCTGCCACTCTCATCCCTGAGGCTGGATCTGCGAACAGGGGTTAAGGCCCTGTGGAAGGAACTGGTTCTGACTTGCCTGTGGGACTGAGAAGACCCAGGACCCTTAATTCTATAGGTGAGTTAGTCTCCCTGAACCACAGTCCTGTCCACAGGGTCACCCTGTTCATCTTTAGCCCCTCCAGAGCTGAAACCCCTTGGTCCTGACAGTGACTATCTCTGAGGGAGTTGGGAGGGTGCAAGGCAGGAGGGGGAAGTCTAGTGTTAAGAGAAGCTGGCAGGTGCTTACTGGTTTGCTAGTTGGGAGCTGTTCTAGGCCAAGGGCCTCCCTGCAGGGCTGTTGTGGATGTGTGGGGGCGGGAGGTATCATCCCTCACCTATCCTGACCTCATTCCCTTGTTATGCGTAGGAGGATGAGTAGTGGGGTAAAGATCCTAATACTCCATCTCAGATGGCTACCTCACTACTCAAACTGCCTCTTTGTTCTCCAGCCTCTTTCTATAGCTGTGGAAGTTCTCAGGAACACTATCCTCTTGCAATCAATCAGCGGTATTTATTGAGTGCTTAGTTTGTGCAGAGTACTGTTCTAAGAAGACAATTCAACAGAATTAGCAGACATGTTCCCTGCAGCCCTGACTCACCACCTTAGTCTGTCTCCACTTTTCTGCGCTCATGATGGTGCCTTCCTCCCTTATACTTTTAGATGTGTTTGTCTTCTGGATTCTCCAAGAGTCCCCTTTCAATTTTATAGGTCCAGGATCAGTTCAGTGGAGTGGACCCAGATGACAGGTAAGGGAAGGATCTGAGTGTAAGGATATGTATGTAATTGCTTTGGTGTGAATTTTTCAGTGCTTAGTGGGTGGGACTATGTTAGTGGATGAGCTGGAAGGGAAAATAAAGTGTGTTTGGGGGTCAAGGTCACTCTTTCCATTCTCCTCTCCCAGGAAAGAAACCCGTTAGGAGTGCTGGTGGTTTCTGGCAATATAGTGCTTGGAGGAGGATAGTGCCCATCAGCGTGTCCACCCCAATCCTCTCTGAGAAGATGAGTGGGCTCCATCAGGGGTCATCAGGAGTGTGCGTGTGTGTGCGGGGGGGGGTGGGGTACTGAGGTACTGAGCAGGAATTTTAATAGGAAAGTGAATTATTCCATGTGTAGCTGCTGACCCTCCAGTCCCTTGAGGACAAGCTATTTCTGGAATCACACAGTTCAATTCGAGGTGCAGGTTAGTATTGGTTCAGGGTACAGCGAAGCAGCTTGCTTAAGCATGGTCTGTCTCTGCACCTCTCTGTTAGGGCCAGTGTCTGGGGCACGAGGGAGCTGGTGGAGGGCCAAGTGCTAGCAGGAAAACTGGGCTGCCTGCAATCCACATGTGCCTTAAAGTCAGATTCCACAAGACCAGATGAGTTTTAGCCAAGACAGGTGGAGAAACCCTAGTGACACTTCACTTCCATCAGACCCACGCTCCAGGCACTACTGTCCCTATGCAGAGGAGGCTTTGGAGGTGAGTTAGAAGTCTCCTGCCCCTCACCCCCTGCACTAGATATGTGTGCTGTTGGCTCGGGTGCAGACAGGAGTCCTGGAGCACCAACCCCAGCACTGCACAGCTGAGGGTAGGATGACTCGAAAGAGATAATTTGACTGGCTATTAGGCTCCAAACAGAGAGTGTTCAACAGCTTGCCTGGCCTTGAGGATCATCCCCTTGCAGGGTGGGTCCACGTAAATCAATTCTCACATTTGCCCGCTCATTTCCCCGAGCCTAACCTTTTCCCCGAGCCTAACCTTTTCCTCTGGCCTAACCTTTTCCGCTGGCCTAACCTTTACCCTGGCATAACCTTTACCCTGGCCTAACCTTTATCCTGGCCTAACCTTTTCCCTGGCCTAACCTTTTCCCTGGCCTAACCTTTTCCCCTAGCTTAACCTTTTCCCCTAGCCCAAACTTTTTCCCCGAGCCCAGACTTTTTCCCGGAGCCCAAGCCTCTTCCCCGAGCCCAAGCCTCTTCCCGGAGCCCAAGTCTTTTCCCCAAGCCCAGCCCAAACCTTTTCCCCGAGCCCAAACCTTTTCCCCGGCCAAAACTTTTCCTAGCCTAACCATTTCCCCTGACCTACCTTTTTCTCACTGGCCTAGCCTTGTTGGCCTACCTTTTCCTTGGCTTACCTTTTCCGCTGGCCTGACCTTTTCCGCTGGCCTGAACTTTTCGCTGGCCTAACCTTTTCCCGTAACCTAAACTTTTCCCTTAGCCTCATGTTTTCCTTAGCCTAAACCTCTCTGCTTGACTTTCTCCCCCGATCTAAACTTTTCCCCTAATTTTCCGCTAGCCTAACCTTATAAGCCTAACCTTTTCCGCTGGCCTCACCTTTCCGCTGGCCTCACCTTTTCCCCGGGCTAACCTTTTCCCTGGCCTAACCTTTACCCCGGCCTAACCTTAACCAGGCCTAACCTTTTCCCCGCCTAACCTTTTCCCCGGCCTAAACTTTTCCCCGAGCCCAAAGCTTTTCCCGAGCCCAAAGCTTCCCCTCACCCAAACCTTTTCCCTAGCCCAAACGTTTTCCCTGAGCCCAAACCTTTTCTCCGAGCCCAACCTTTTCTCCGAGCCCAACCTTTTCCCCGAACCCAAGCTTTTTCCCGAACCCAAGCTTTTTCCCCGAGCCCAAGCCTTTTCCCGAACCAAGCCTTTCCCCGAGCCCAAACCTTTTCCCGAGCCCAAACCTTTTCCCCAAGTCCCGACCTTTTCCTCGAGTCCCGACCTATTCCTGACCCAAAACCTTTCCCCAAACCCAATCCTTTGGCCCAAGCCCAAAACTTTGCCCGAGCCCAAACCTTCTACCCGAGCCCAAACATTTTGCCCAAACCCCCCCCCCAAACCTTTTCCAACAAAATTTTGTTCCCGAGCCCATTTTCCCCGAGTCACGACTTTTTCCCGATCCCAAATATTTCCCGAGCTCAAACATTTTCCCTGAGCCAAGCTTTTTTCCCCGAGCCCAAGCCTTTTCCCCTAGCCCTAAACTTTTCCGACCCAATCTTTTTCCCCAGCCTAAACGTTTTTCTATGCCTAACCATTTCCTCGGGCCTACTTTTTCTCGCTGTCCTAGCCCTTTTCCACTATCCTAGCCTTTTTCAGCTGGCCTATCCTTTCCCACTGGCCTGACCTTTTCCACTGGCCTGACTTTTCCACTGGCCTGACCTTTCCCGCTGGCTTGACCTTTTCCCCTAACTTAAACCTTTCCCCTAGCTTAACCTTTTCCTTAGCCTAAACTTCTCCCTGTCTAACCTTTTCCGCTGGCTAACCTTTTCCGCTGGGCTAACCTTTTCCCCGCCTAACCTTTTCTCCGCCTAAGCTTCTTCCCCAGCCCAACTTCTTCCCGGCATAATCTTACCCCGGCCTAACCTAACCCAGACTAACCTTCTCTCCTGGGCTAACATTTTTCCCGAGCCCCGACTTTCCTTCCGAAACCTGACCTTATGCCCGAGCCCTGACCTTTTGCCGGAGTCCGACCTTTTCCCCGAGTCCGGTCTTATCCCCGAGCCCAAACCTTTTCCCCGGGCCCAAGCCTTTCCCCGGCCAAGCCTTTTCCCCGGGCCCAAGCCTTTTCCCCGGGCCCAAGCCTTTTCCCGGGCCCAAGCCTTTCCCTGGCCCAAACCTTTTCCGCCGAGCCCCGACCTTTTCCGCGAGCCCCGACCTTTTCCCGAGCCCCGACCTTTTTCCCCGAGCCCCGACCTTTCCCAGAGCCCCGACCTTTTCCCGAGTCCAGACCTTGTCCCCGAGCCCAAACCTTTTCCCTTAGCCCAAACCTTCTTCCACCCAAAACCTTTCCCGAGCCCAAAACATTTTCCCTGAACCCAAACCTTTTGTCGCAAGCCCTAACCTTTTCTCCAATCCAAAAACTTTTCCGCGATCTCCTACGTTTTCCCTGAGTCCCGATCTTTTCCGCGAGTCCTGATGTTTTCCTGAGTCCTGATCTTTTTCCCGAGTCCCGATCTTTTTCCGAGTCCCGATCTTTTCCCGAGCCCAAACTTTTCTCCGAGCCCAAACATTTTCCCTGAGCCCTTTTTCCTGAGTCCACGCATTTTCCCCGAACCCAAGCCTTTCCCCGAACCAAGCCTTTTCCCCGAACCCAAGCCTTGTCCCCGAACCCAAGCCTTGTCCCCGAACCCAAGCCTTTTCCCCGGCCTAAACCTTTTTCCTAGCCTTATCATTTACCCTGGCCAACCTATTTCTTGCTAGCCTAGCGTTTCCACTGGCTTACCCCTTTCTGCTGGCCTGACCTTTTCCCTGGCCTAACCTTTTTCCCTAACTTAAACTTTTCCCTTAATAACGTTTTCCTTATCCTAAACGTCTTCTCTGGCCTGACTTTCTCCCTGCTAACCTTTTCCCCTAGCCTAACCTTTTCTGCTGGCCTAACCTTTTTCCCCAGCCTAACCTTTACCGAGCCTAACCTTTACTCCGGCCTAACCTTTTCCCTGGCTCTAATCTTTTCCCCGGCCTAAACTTTTCCCCGGCCTAAACTTTTCCCCGAGCCCAAACCTTTTCCCCTAGCCCAACTTTTTCCCGAGCCCAAACTTTTTCCCTGAACCTAAACTTTTTCGTGAGCCCAAAAATATTGCCCCAAGCCCAAACTTTTTTCCACAAGCCCCTCCGTTTTCCCCCAGTCCCAATCTTTTCCCTGAGACCTGATCTTTTCCCGAGTCCCGATCTTTTCCCCGAGTCCAAAGCTTTTCCCTGAGCCCAAACCTTTTCTCCAAGCCCAAACCTTTTCCCCGAACCCAAGCCTTTTGTCAAGCCCAAACCTTTTTCTCCGAGCCCAAACATTTTCCCTGAGCCTCTAACTATTTTCCCCGAACCCAAGCATTTTCCCCGAACCCAAGCTTTTTCCCCGAACTCAAGCCTTTTCCCCGAATCCAAGCCTTTTCCCCGCACCCAAGCCTTGTCCCCGAACCCAAGCCTTGTCCCCGAACCCAAGCCTTTCCCCGGCCTAAACCTTTTTCCTAGCCTTATCATTTACCCTGGCCGACCTATTTCTTGCTAGTCTAGTGTTTTCCACTGGCTTACCCTTTTCTGCTGTCCTGACCTTTCCCTGGCCTAACCTTTTCCCCTAACTTAAACTTTTCCCCTTAGCATAACGTTTTCCTTATCCTAAACTTCTCTCTGGCCTGACTTTCTCCCTGGTCTAACCTTTTCCCCTAGCCTAACATTTTCTGCTGGCCTAAGCTTTTCCCCGGCCTAACCTTTACCTCGCCTAACCTTTACCCAAGTCTAACCTTTACTCCGGCCTAACCTTTTCCCTGGCCTAATCTTTTCCCGGCCTAAACTTTTCCCCAAGCCCAAACCTTTTCCCCTAGCCCAAACCTTTTTCCCGAGCCCAAACTTTTTCCCTGAACCCAAACCTTTTTCGTGAGCCCAAAACATTTCCCCAAGCCCAAAGCTTTCCACAAGCCCCTCCGTTTTCCCCCAGGCCCAATCTTTTCCCGAGTCCCAATCTTTTCCCCCGAGTCCAAACCTTTTCCCTGAGCCCAAACCTTTTCTCCTAGCCCAAACCTTTTCCCCGAACCCAAGCCTTTTCGCCGAGCCCAAACATTTTCCCCGAGCCCAAACCTTTTCCCCAAGTCCGACGTTTTCCCCGAGTCCACACCTATTTCTGAGCCCAAACTTTTGCCCGAGGCCAAACCTTTCCCCCGAGCCCAAACCTTTTCCCCGAGTCACAACCTTTTCCCGAGCCCAAACCTTTTCCCTGAGCCCAAACATTTTCCCCAAGACCAAGCCTTTTTCCCCGAGCCCAAGCCTTTTCCCCGAGCCCAAACCTTTTCCCCTAGCCCAAACCTCTTCCCCAAGCCCAATCCTTTTCCCCGGCCTAAACGGTTTTCCATGCCTAACCATTTCCTCAGGCCTACTTTTTCTCGCTGTCCTAGCCTTTTCCGCTATCCTAACCTTTTCAGATGGCCTATCCTTTCCCTCTGGCCTGACCTTTTCCACTGGCCTGACCTTTTCAGCTGGCCTGACCTTTTCAGCTGGCCTGACCTTTGCCGCTGGCTTGACCTTTTCCCCTAACTTAAACCTTTCCCCTAGCCTAACCTTTTCCTTAGCCTAAACTTCTCTCTGGCCTGACTTTCTCCCTGGTCTAACCTTTTCTGCTGGCTACCCTTTCCGCTGGGCTAACCTGTTCCCTGTCCTAACCTGTTCCACGGCCTAACCTTTTCCACGGCCTAACCTTTACTCCGGCTAACCTTTTCCTGGCCTAATCTTTTTCCCCGGCCTAAACTTTTCCCCGAGCCCAAACCTTTTCCCCTAGCCCAAACCTTTTCCCCGAGCCCAAACTTTTTCCCTGAACCTAAACTTTTTCGTGAGCCCAAAAATATTGCCCCAAGCCCAAACTTTTTCCACAAGCCCCTCCGTTTCCCCCAGTCCCAATCTTTTCCCCGAGTCCAAACCTTTTCCCCGAGCCCAAACCTTTTCCCCAAGTCCCGACCTTTTCCCCAAGTCCCGACCTATTCCTGAGCCCAAACCTTTTCCCAAGCCCAAACCTTTTGCCCGAGCCCAAAATTTTCCCGAGCCCAAGCCTTTTCCCCAAGCACAAGCCTTTTCCCCTAGCTCAAGCCTTTTCCCCTAGCCCAAACCTTTTCCCCAAGCCCAATCTTTTTCCCCGGCCTAAACGTTTTTCCATGCCTAACCATTCCCCGGGCCTATTTTCTCTCACTTTCCTAGCCTTTTCCGCTATCCTAACCTTTTCAGCTGGTCTATCCTTTCCCTCTGGCCTGACCTTTTCCGCTGGCTTGACCTTTTCCCTAAACTTAAACCTTTCCCCTAGCCTAACCTTTTCCTTAGCCTAAACTTCTCTCTGGCCTGACTTTCTCTCTGGCCTGACTTTTTCCCTGGCCTAAGCTTTTCCCCTGCCCAACCTCTTCCCCGGCCCAACCTCTTCCCCGGCCCAACCTCTTCCCTGGCATAACCTTTACCCCGCCTAACCTTAACCCAGACTAACCTTTTCCCTGGGCTAGCCTTTTCCCCGAGCCCAAGCATTTTCCCTGAGCCCAAACCTTTTCCCTGGCTTAAACTTTTTTCCTAGCCTAACCATTTCCCCTGGCCTTCCTTTTTCTTGCTGGCTTACCCTTCTCCGCTGGCCTGACCTTTCCTGCTGGCCTGACCTTTCCCACTGGCCTGACCTTTTCCGCTGGCCCAGCCTTTTCTGCTGGCCTAACCTTTTCCGTGGCCTAACCTTTTCCCCTAACTTAAACATTTCCCCTAGTCTATTGTTTTCCTTAACCTAAAACTTCTCTCTGGCCTGACTTTCTCCCTGGCCTAACCTTTTCCGCTGGCCTAACCTTTTCCGCTGGCCTAACCTTTTCTGCTGGCCTAACCTTTTCCGCTGGCCTAACCTTTTCTGCTGGCCTTACCTTTCCACTGGCCTAACCTCTTCCCCGGCCTAATCTTTACACCGGCCTAACCTTTATGCTGGCCTAACCTTTTCCCCGGCCTAACCTTTTCCCCGGCCTAACATTTTCCCCGGCCTAACATTTTCCCCAGCCTAACCTCTTCCCCGGGCTAACCTATATCTCTGCCTAAACTTTTCCCCAGCCTAAACTTTTTTCCCAAGCTCAAAGCCTTTGCCCGAGCTCAAAGCCTTTGCCGGAGCCCAAAGCTTTTCCTCGAGCCCAAAGCTTTTCCCGACCCCAAAGCTTTTCCCGAGTCCCGACCTTTTCCCCGAGTCTCGACCTTTTCCCCGAGTCCCGACCTTTTCCCCGAGTCCCGACCTTTTCCCTGAGCCCAAGCCTTTTCCCCGAGCCCAAGCCTTTTCCCCGAGCCCAAGCCTTTTCCCGAGCCCAAGCCTTTTCCCCAAGCCCAAGCCTTTTTCCCGAGCCCAAGCCTTTTGCCCGAGCCCAACCTTTTTCCTGAGCCCCAGCCTTTTTCCTGAGCCCAAGCCTTTTCCCCGAGCCCAAGCCTTCTCCCCAAGCCCAAGCCTTCTCCCCAAGCCCCCTATTCCCTGAGCCCACACATTTTGCCAGAGCCCAAAATTTTTCCGTCGAGTCCAAACTTTTTCCCCGGGCCCAAGCCTTTTCCCCGAGCCCAAACCTTTTCCCCCGGTCTAAACTTTTTTCCAAGCCTAACCATTTCCCCTGGCCTACCTTTTTCTCGCTGTCCTAGCCTTTCCCGCTGGCTGACCCTTTTCAGCTGGCCTGACCATTTCAGCTGGCCTGACCTTTTCCCACTGGCCTGACCTTTTCCCGCTGGCCTGACCTTTTCCGCTGGCCTAACATTTTCCCTGGCCAAACCTTTTTCCCTAACTTAAACTTTTCTCCTAGCCTAACATTTTCCTTAGCCTAAACTTCTCTCTGGCCTATCTCCCTGGTCTAACCATTTCCCCTAGCCTAACCTTTTCCGCTGGCCTAACCTTTTCCGCTGGCCTAACCTTTTCCGCTGGCCTAATCTGTTCCGCTGGCCTAACCTGTTCCGCTGGCCTAACCTTTTCCCAGCCTATATTTTTCCCCGGCCTAACATTTTCCCCGGCCTAACCTTTTCCCCGGCCTAACCTTGTCCCCCAGCCTATAACTTTTTCCACCAGCCCAAAGCTTTTCCCCAAGCCCAAAGCTTTTCCCCGATCCCAGACCTTTTCCCTGAGCCCCGACCTTTTCCCCGAGCCCAAACCTTTTCCCTAGCCCAAACCTTTTCCCCGACCCCAAGCCTTTTCCCCGACCCCAAGCCTTTTCCCCGAGCCTAAGCCTTTACCCCAGCCCAAGCCTTTTCCCTGGGCCTAAACCTTTTTCCAAACTTAACCATTTCACCTTGCCTACCTTTTTCTCGCTGTCCTAGCCTTTCCCGTTGTCCTAGCCTTTTCCACTATCTTAGCCTTTTCCGCTGGCCTGACCTTTTCTGCTGGCCTAACATTTCCCTGGCCAAACCTTTCACCTAACTTAATTTTTTCTCCTAGCCTGTCATTTTCCTTAGCCTAAACATCTCTCTGGCCTGACTTTCTCCCTGGTCTAATCTTTTCCCCGGCCTAACCTTTTCACCTAGCCTATAACTTTTCCACCAGCCCAAAGCTTTTTCCCCGAGCCCAAAGTTTTTCCCCGATCCCAGACCTTTTCCCCAGGCCAAGCCTTTTCCCCAAGCCCAAGCATTTTCCCCGAGCCCAGGCATTTTCCCCTAGCCCAAGCATTTTCCCCTAGCCCAGGCCTTTTCCCTGAGCCCAGGCCTTTTCCCTGAGCCCAGGCATTTTCACCGAGCCCAAGCCTTTTCGCCGAGCCCAAGCCTTTTTTGCCGAGCCCAAGGCTTTTCCCCCACCCCAAAGTTTTCCCTGAGCCCAAACATTTTCCCCAAGCCCCAACATTTTGCCCGAGCCCAAGCCTTTTCCCTGAGCCCAAGCCTTTTCCCCGAGCCCAAGCCTTTTCCCTGAGCCCAACCTTTTCCCCAAGCCCAAACCTTTTCCCCAGCCTAAACATTTTTCCTAGCCTAATCATTTCCCCTGGCCTACTTTTTCTTGCTGGCCTAGCCTTTTCCGCTGGCCTAGCCTTTTCCCGCTGTCCTAGCCTTTTCAGCTGGCTTACCCCTTTCTGGGCCTGACCTTTTCCAATGGCTTGATCTTTTCCGCTGGCCTGACTTTTTCCCCTAACCTAACTTTTCCCCTAGCCTAACGTTTTCCGTAGCCTAAAACTTCTCTCTGGCCTGACTTTCTCCCTGCTAACCTTTTCCCCTAGCCTAAACCTTTCCACTGGCCTAACCTTTTACCCGGCCTAAACTTTTCCCCTAGCCCAAGTATTTTCCCCAAGCACAAGTCTTTTCCCCTAGCCTAAAACTTTTCCCCAAGCCCAAACCTTTTCCCGATCCCTGACCTTTCCCTGAGTCCAAACCTTTTCCCCGAGTCCAAACCTTTCCCGAGCCCAAGCCTTTTCCCCACCCAAGCCTTTTCCCGAGCCCAAGCCTTTTCCCGAGCCCAAGCCTTTTCCCGAGCCAAGCCTTTTCCTGAGCCCAAGCCTTTTCCCGAGCCCAAGCCTTTTCCGCTAGCCCAAACCTTTTCCCCAAGCCCAAGCCTTTTCCCTGCCTAACCTTTTTCCAAACCTAACCATTTCCCCTTGCCTACCTTTTTCTCGCTTTCCTAGCCTTTCCCGCTGTCCTAGCCTTTTTCCACTACTAGCCTTTTCCCGCTGGCCTGACCTTTCCCACTGGCCTGACCTTTCCCGCTGGCCTGACCTTTTCCGCTGGCTTAACATTTTCCCTGGCCAAACCTTTTCCCCTAACTTAAACTTTTCTCCTAGCCTGTCGTTTTCCTTAGCCTAAACATCTCTCCGGCCTGACTTTCTCCCTGGTCTAACCTTTTCCGCTATCCTAACTATTCCACTGGGCCTAAGCTTTTCCGCTAGCCTAACCTTTTCCACTGGCCTAAACCTTTTCCCCGGCCTAACCTTTGCCCTGGTCTAACCTTTTCCCCGCCCTAACCTTTTCACCTAGCCTATAACTTTTTCCCTAGCCTATAGCTTTTCCTTGAGCTCAAAGCTTTTTTCTCCGAGCTCAAACCTTTTCCCCGGCCTAAACTTTTTTCCAAGCCTAACCATTTCCCCTGGCCTACCTTTTTCTTGCTGTCCTATCTTTTCCCACTATCCTAGCCTTTTCCGCTGGCTTACTCTTTCAGCTGGCCTGACCTTTTCAGCTGGCCTGACCTTTTCCCACTGGCCTAACCTTTTACGCTGGCCTAACATTTTCCCTGGCCAAACCTTTTCCCCTAACTTAATCCTTTCTCCTAGCCTAACGTTTTCCTTAGCCTAAACTTCTCTCTGACCTTTCTCCCTTGTCAAACCTTTTCCCCTGGTCCAACCTATTTCCTCGTCTAACCTTTTCCCTAGCCTAACCCCTCCATGAGCCTAACCTTTCCCCTAATGTAACCATTTCCCATAGCCTAACCTTCTCCCTGATGTAACCATTGCTCATAGCCTAAGCTTTTCCCCTAACCTATCCTTTTTTGCTAGCCTAATATTTTCCCTGATATAACTTTTTCCCTAGCCTAACCTATTCCCCTAGCCTTACCTTTTCCCATGGCCTATAATTTTCCCCTGGTCTAACCTTTTACCCTAGCCTTAACTTTTCCCCTATTCTCACCTTTTCCCCTAGCCCAAACTTTCCCCTAGCCTAACCTTTCCCCTAACCTAACCATTTCCCCTAGCCTAGGCTTTTCCCCTAGCCTAACCTTTTCCCCTACCCTAACCTTTTTCCCTAGCCTAATGTTTTCCCCTAGCCTAATCTTTGCATAGCCTAATCTTGCCCCGGCCTAACCTTTTCCCCTAGCTTAACTTTTTCTCCAAACTGAAAGTTCATACCTCACCTAACCTTTTCCATAGTCTAACCATTTCTCCTAGCTTAACCTTTTCCCCTAGCCTAACGTTTCTCCCTAGCCTAATCTTTCCCTAGCCCAATCCTTCCCCCGGACTAACCTTTTCCCCCATCCTAACCTTTTCTCTTCACCTAACCTTTCCCCTAACCTAACCTTTTCCCCTGGCCTAACCTTTTCTCTTGGCCTATCCTTTTCCCTGGCCTAAACCTTTACCCTGGCCTACCCTTTTCCCAGGGCCTAACCTTTTGCCCTAGACTAACCTTTTCCCCTAGCCTAAACTTTTCTCCTTGCCTAACCTTTTCCCTGTTCTAAACGTTTCCCGTATCTTAACCTTTTCCCCTAGCCTAACATTTTCCCATGGCCCATATTTTTCCCCAGCCTTACCTTTTCCCCTAGCCTAACCTTTTCCCCTAGCCTAACCCTTTACCCTAGCCAAACCTTTTTCCCTAATCTAAACTTTACACTTTGCCTAACCATTTCCCGTAGCCTAACATTTTCCTTACCCTAACCGTTTCCCCTAGCCTAACCTTTTCCCATTGCCTAACCATTTCCCCTGGCCTAACCTTTTCCCATGGCCTTACATTTTACCCTGGCCTAACCCTTTCCCCTATCCTAACCTTTTCCCTGGCTTAAACCTTTCCCCTCGCCTAACCTTTCCCTTGCCTAATCTGTCCCCTGGCCTAAACTTTTTCCGTAGTTCATTTATTTCCCATTCCCTTTCCCCTAGCCTTACCTTTTCCCTGGCCTAACCCTTTCCCGTGGCCTACCCTTTTCCCTTACCCTAACCTTTTCCCCTAGCCTAGCCTTTTTGCCTAGCCTTAACTTTTCCCCTATTCTAACCTTTTCCCTTATCCTAACCTTTCCCCTTGCCTAACCTTTTCCGCTAGCCTAACTTTTCCCCCTGGTCTAACCTTTTCCCCTAGCCTAACCTTTTCCCCTGGCCTAATCCTTTCCCTGACATAACATTTTCCCCTGCCCTAACCGTTTTTTTCCCTGGCCTAAGCTTTTCCCCTAGCCTAAAGTTTTCCCCTAACCTAACCTTCTCCATGGCCTAACCTTTTCACCTAGCCTAACTTTTCCCCTACCCTAATCATTTACCATAGCCCAACCTTTTCCCTGACCTAACCTCTTCCCCTAGCCTAACCATTTCCCATAGCCTAACCAGCCAGAGAAGCAGCCTGGCTATCCAGAGAAGCAGCATGACTCAGCGGAAAGAGCCTGGGTTTGGGAGTCAGAGGTATTGGGTTTAAATCCTGGCTCTGCCACTTGTCAGCTGTGTTTCTGTGGGCAAGTCACTTCACTTCTCTGGGCCTCAGTTACCTCATCTGTAAAATGGGGATGAAGACTGTGAGCCTCACGTGGGACAACCTGATGACCCTGTATCTACCCCAGCGCTTAGAACAGTGCTCTGCACATAGTAAGCGCTTACCAAATACCAACATTATTATTATTATTGTTATTAACCTTTTCTCTGGCCTTGCCTAATTCTTTCCCTGGCCTAACCTTTTCCCCTAGCTCATCTATTTCCCGTAGTCTAACCTTTTCCCTAGCCTAACCTTTTCCCTTAGCCTAAACATTTCCCCTAGCCTAACCTTTTCCCCTAGCATAACATTTTACCTGGCTTAAACTTTTCCCCTGGCCTATCCTTTTCTCCTAGCCTTATTCTTTCCCCGATTTAACCTTTTCCCCTAGTCAACCCCTCTGCGAGCCTAACCTTTCCCATAACGTAGCCATTTTCCCATAGCCTAACCCTTTTCCTGTTCTAAACGTTTCCCTAGGCTAACCTTTTCTCCCTAGCCTATACCTTTCCGAGCTTATGCTTTTCCCCTGGCCTAACCTTTTCCCATCCTAACCTTTACACCCTAGCCTAACCTCTTCGCCTTGCCTAACCTTTTCACCTAGCATAAGCTATTCCCTGACTTAAACGTTTCCCATGGCTTAACCTTTTTCCCCTGGCCTTACATTTCCCTAGCGTACCTTTCCCCTAACCTAAACTTTACACCTTGCCTAACCTTTTCCCATAGCCCAGGCTTTTCCCTCGCCTAACCTTTTCCTGTTGCCTAACCTTTTCCCATAGCTAACCTTTTCACCCTAGCCTAACCTTTCCCCTGGCCTAATCTTTTCTCTTAGCCTAACCTTTTCCCCTGGCCTAACCTTTTCCCTGATGTCCCCTGCCCTAAACTTTTCTCCTGCCGCTATCCTTCCCCTGGCCTAATCTTTTTCCCTGGCCCAACCATTGCCCCTAGCCTAGAACCTCCCCTAGCCTAAACCTTCTCCCTGGCCTAAACTTTTCCTTAGCCTAACCATTTACCATACCCTAACCTTTTCTTGACCTAACCTTTTTCCCTAGCCCTAAACCAATTTTTCATAGCCTAACCTTCCCCAGGCCTAACCTTTTCCCCTAGTCTAACCTTTTCACCGGGCCCAATCTTTTCCATGACCTAAGCTTTCCCCGGCCTAATAGTTTTCCCCTCAGGCCTGATCTTTACCCTAGCCTAACCCTTTTCCTAGCCTAAGCTTTTCCCCTAGACTAACCTTTTCCTGAAGGCTTACCTTTCACTTGGCCTAACTTTTCAGTTAGCCTAACCTTTTCCCCTAGCATAACCTATTCCCCGACTTAAACTTTTCCCATGGCGTGACTTTTTCCCCTCTTCTGTCCTTTTCCCTAGCCTAACCTTCTCCCTAATCTAAACCTTAACACCTTGCCTAATCTTTGCCTTCCAGGCTTGGCCCCAAAGCCTTTCGCATTCCAGGTTTGGCCCCCCTGCCTTTCATTTCAGGCCTGGCCCCAAACCCTTTCTTTTTCAGGTTTGCCACTCCCCTCCTTGCCTTCCAGGTTTGACCCCCGAACCGCTTCTCTTTCCAGGTTTGACTCTCCTGCTTTTGCGTTACCAGCCTGGCCCTGAAGCCTTCTCATTCCATGTTTGGCCCCCTGGCTTTTGCCTTCCCAGCCTGGTCCCAAGCCTTCTCGTTCCAGGTTTTGCCCCCACTGCGTTTGCTTCCTGGCCTGGCCCCGAAGCTCTTCACATTGCAGGTTTGCCCCGGCTGCTTTTGCCTTCCCAGCCAGGCCCCGAATGCTTCTCATTCCAGATTTGCACCCGCCCCCCAGCCTTTGCCTTCCAGGCCTGGCCCCTGAACCTTCTTGTTCCAGGTTGGGCCACCCCACCTTTGCTTTTCCAGGTTTGGCCCTCCCACCTTTGCCTACCAGAGCTGGCCCTGAACCCTTCTTTTTCCAGGTTGACCCCCTGCCTTTAGCATCGTAGGTTTAGCCCTGAACGCTTCTCGTTCCAGGATGGACCCACCCAGTTTTGCTCACCTTCCAGGTTGGACACCGCAGACTTTGCCTTCCAGACATGGCCCCGGACCCTTCTCGTTCCAGGATTGACCCCCCTGCCTTTGTCTTTCTGGCCTGGCCCCCGAAGCCTGTCTCGTTCCAGGTGCTGCCCCCCCCTCCTTTGCCTTCCGAGTTGGATCCCCCTCCACCTTTGCCTTCCAGGTCTGGCCCCGAACCCTTCTCGTTCCAGGTTTGGCCCCCCCACCCCACGTTTGCCTTCCAGGTTGGACCTCACCGCCTTTGCCTTCCAGGCCTGGTCCTGAACCCTGCCTGTTCCAGGTTTGGCCCCCCTGCCTTTTCCTTCCAGGCCTGGCCCCAAACTCTTCTCGTTCCAGGTGGGGCCCCTCCCGCCTCTGCCTTCCATGCTGTTCCGTACCCTTCTCGTTCCAGGTTTGGGCCCCCAGCCCTTTGCCTTCCAGGCCTGCCCTGAAGCCTTCGTGGTCCAGGTTTGGCCCCCCAGCCTTTGGCTTCCAAGCCTGGCCCTGAACACTTTCTCGTTCCACAGGTTGGCCCCCCTGCCTTTGCCTTTTCCTGCCTGGCCCCCGAACACCTTTTCTTGGCAGGTTCTGCCCCCCACTCCTGGCCTTTGGCCTTCCAGGTTGGGCCGCCCCGCCTTTACATTCCAGGTTTGGCCCCCCCCAGCCCTTGCCTTCAGGCCTGGCCCCAAACCATTTCAGGTTCGAACCCCCCGGCCGTTTGCCTTCCAATTTTGGCCCCGAACCATTCTCATTCCCAAGTTGGGCCCCCCCGCCTTTACCTTCCAGGTTGGACGCCCCCCCTCCCCAGCCTTTGCCTTCCCGGCCGGCCCCTAACCCTTCTCGTTCCGGGGTTGGGCTTCCCCCACCTTTGCCTTCCAGGTATGCCTGCCCCCCACCTTTGCCTTCCAGGGCCTGGCCCGCGAAGCTTTCTCATGTCCAGGTTGGGCACCCCACCTTTGCTTGCCAGGTTGACCCCCCCGCCTTTGCCTTCCAGGCCTGGCACCGAACACTTATCGTTCCAGGTTTGTCCCCACTGCCTTTGACTTCCCGGCCTGGCCCCGAAGCCTTCTGGTTCCAGGTTTAGCCCCACCGCCTTTGCTTTCCCAGTCTGGCCCCGAAGACTTCTCGTTCCAGGTTCCACCCTCCCCCCCCAGCCTTTGCCTTCCTGGCCTGGCCCCGAACCCTTCTCATTCAATGTTTGCCCCCCCGTCTTTGCCTTCTAGGTTGGACCTCCCGCCTTAGCTTTCCAGGCCTGGCCCCGAACCCTTCTCTTTCCAGGTTTGGTCTTTCCGCCTTTGACTTCCCGGCCTGGCCCCGAAACCTTCGTGTTCCAGGTTGAGCCCCACCGGCCTTTGCCTTCCAGGGCCTGGCCCCGAAGCTCTCTCATTCCAGGTTGCCGCCCCGCCCCCAACCAGCCTTTGCCTTCCAGGTTGGGCCCCCCCCCTCGCCTTTGCCTTCCAGGCCTGATCCCGAAACCTTCTCGTTCCGAGCTGCCCCGCCCCACGCCTTTGCATTCCAGGACACTTCACAACCCTTCTCGTTCCAGGTTTGGTTCCCCAACATTTTCCTTCCAGGCGTGGCCCCGAACTCTTCTTGTTCCAGGTTGGGCTCCCCCACCTTTGCCTTCCAGGTTGGACCACCCCGCCTTTGCTTTCCGGTTTGGCCCCCCTGCATTTGCCTTCCCAGGCCTAGCCCCCGAACCCTTCTCCTTCCAGGTTGGACCCACCCGCCTTTGCGTTCCCAATTTTGGTCCTGAACCACTCTCGTTCCAGGTTGGGACCATCCACCTTTGCCTTCCAGGTTGATGTCCCCCACCTTTGCCTTTCAGGCCTGGCCCGAACGCTTCTCGTTCCAGGTTGGCCCCTCTCCCTTTGCTTTCCTGGCCTTGCCCAGAAGCCTTCATATTCCAGGTTTGCCGCCCCTCGCCCCCCCCATCTAATGCCTTTCCGGGCCTGGCCCCGAACTCTTCTCATTCCAGGTTGTGCCCCCCCTACCTTTGTCTTCCCGGCCTGATCCTGAACCCTTCTCATTCCAGTTTGTGCCCCACTCCCCCTGCCTTTGCCTTCCAGGTTGGATGCTCCACCTTTGTCTTCAAGGAATGGCCCGAACCCATCTGATACCCGGGTTGGGCCCCCTCGCCTTTGCCTTCCATGACTGGGCCACCCCACCTTTACTTTACAGGTTGGTTCCCCCCAGCCTTTGCCTTCCAGGCCTGGGCCCAGAACACTTCTCGTTCCTGGTTGACCCCCACCCCCACCCCACCCCACCCCTGCCACCGCCTTTGCATTCCAGGTTTGGCCCCAAACCTCTCTCGTTCCAGGTTGTGCCCACCTGCCTTTGCCTTCCAGGTTGGACCCCGCCACCTTTGCCTTCCAGGCATAGCCCCGAACCCTTCTCATTCCAGGTTTGGCCCCCCTGCCTTTGCCTTCCCGATCTTGCCCTGAAGTCTTTGCATTCCACTTTTGCCCCCCAACCCCTCTGCCCCTTTCCCCTTCCTGGCCTGGCCCTTAAAGCTTCCGCATTCCAGGTTTGGCCCCCCGCCTTTACCTTCAGGTTGGACCCCCCAGCCTTTTCCTTCCAAGGCCTGGCCCTGAACCAATCTCATTCCAGTTGGGCCCCCCAACCTTTGCCTTTCCAACCTGGGCCCGAACCCTACTCATTCCATGTTAGAGCCCCTTCGCTTTTGCCTTCCAGGCCTGCCCCAAACCCTGCTCATTCCAGGATGAGCCCTCCTGCCTTTGCCTTGCAGGGCTGGGACTGAATCTTTCTCTTTCCAGGTTGGCCTTCCCGCCTTTGCCTTACAGCCCTGTCCAAACCCTTCTTGTTCCAGGTTGGGCCCCACAGCCTTTGCCTTCCAGGCCTGCCAGGAAACCCTGCTCATTCCAGCTGGGGACCCACCTGCCTTGCTCCAGGGCATGGCCCCACCCTACTCGTTCCAGCTTGGGCACCCCTTGTTTTTGCCTTCCCGGCCTGGGCCCGAAGGCTTCGTGTTCCACGTTGCCCCCGACCCCCACCCCCGCCCTTCCCATCTTTGCCTTCCTGCCTAGGCCGTGAAAGTCTTTGTGTTCCAGGTTTGCCCACCCAGCTTTTTCTTTCCCGGCTTTGCCCTAACCCTTCTTCATTCGAGTTGGGCCCCCCTGCCTTTGATTTCAAAGCCTGGCCCTGAATGCTTCTCGTTCCAGGTTGAGCCCATCCTCCTTTGCCTTCCAGGTTTGGCCCCCGAACCACTCTCGTTCCAGGTTGTGCCACTTTTGCCTTCCAGGATGGAGCCCCCGCTACCTTTGCCTTCCCGCCTAGCCCCAAAAACCTTCTGGTTCCTTGTTTGGCGCCCTGCCTTGCCTTTCCGGCCCTGCCCAGAAGCCTTCGCATTCCAGGTTTGCCCCCCACAGCCTTTCCCTTTCCGGCCTGACCCCCAACCCTTCTTATTCCAGATGAGGCCCCCCGCCATTGCCTTCCAGATTTGGCCCCCGACCTTTGCCTTCCAGGCCTGGGCCTGGACCCTTCTCATACCCAGGTTGGGTCCCCCCGCCTTAGCCTTCTCGGCAAGACCCGGAACACCTCTTGTTTCAGGTTGGGCACCCCCCATCTTTGCTTCCAGTCCTGGCCCCAAAAGCCTTTTTCATTCAGGTTGAGCACACCAGCCTTTGACTTCCAGACCTAACCTGAAGCCTTCTCGTTTCAGGTTGGCCCCCCGTCTTTGACTTCCAGAACTGGCCCCAAACCCTTCTCATCCAGGTTTGCCCCTCTGCCTTTGCCTTCTAGGTTTGCTTAGAAGCCTTCTCGTTCCAGGTTGGGCCACCCCGCCTTTGCCTTCCAGGGCCTGGCCCCAAAACCCTACTCTTTCAGTTGGGTCCCCCAGTATCTGTCTTCCAGGCCTGGCCCCGAAGCCTTCTCATTCCAGGATGCACCCCCTGCCTTGCCTCTCCAGGCCTAGCCCCCCAGCCTTTGCATTCCAGGCCTGGCCCCGAACCCTCTCATTCCAGTTTTGGCTCCCCCCAGCCATTGCCTTCCAGGCCTGGCCCCCAAAACTCTTCTTGTTCCAGTTCCCCCCCGCCCCCGGCACCCACGGCCTTTGCCTTCCAGGCCTGGCCTTGAACCCTTCCTGTTCAAGTTTTGCCGCCCCAGCTTTGCCATCCAGACCTGGCCTCCCACCTTTGACTTCCTGGCCTGGCCCCCCAGTCTTTGCCTTCCGTCATGACCACTTCCAGCCTTTGCCTTCCAGGCCTGGCCCTCCAGTCTTTGCCTTCCAGGCCTGGCTCCGAACCTACTTGTTCCAGTTTTTGGCCCCCGAGCCTTTCCCTTCCAGGTCTGGCCCTGAACCCTTCTCTTTCCAGTTTTGGCCCCCAGAAGTGTGGCTCAGTGGAAAGAGCCCGGGCTTGGGAGTCAGAAGGCATGGGTTCTAATCCCAGGCTCAACTGCTTGCCAGCTGTGTGACTTGGGCAAGTCACTTCATTTCTCTCTGCCTCAGTTACCTCATCTGTAAAATGGGGATTAAAATTGTGAGCCCCCCATGGACAACCTGATTAACTTGTATCCCCCAGCGCTTAGAACAGTGTTTGCACATAGTAACCGCTAACCAAATGCCACCATTATTACTATCCCAGGCCTGGCCACCCAGCCTTTGCCTTCCAGGCCTGGGCCCCGAGCACTTATTCCAGTTTTGCCCCCCCACGCCTTTGCCTTCCAGGCCTGGCCCCGAATGCTTCTCGTTCCAGTTTGGGTCCCCCCACCTTTGCCTTCCAGGCCTGGCACGAACCATTCTTGTTTCAATTTGGGCCCCCCACCTTTGCCTTCCATGCCTGCCCCCCCAGGCTTTGTCTTCCAGGCCTGGCCCCGACCCCTTCTTGTTCAGGTTTTGGCTCCCCAGCCTGTGTCTTCGTGTCCTGGCCCTTCAGCCTTTGCCTATCAGGCCTAGCTCAAACTCTTCTTGTTCCAGGCCTGGCTCTCCAGCCTTTGCCTTCCAGGCCTGGCACCAGACCCTTCTCTTTCCAGTTTTGGCCCCCTAGCCTTTTTCCTTCCGGGCCTTCCCCCGAACCCTTCTCATTCCAGTTTTGCTCTCCCAGCTTTTGGCTTCCAGGCCTGGCCACGAAGCCTTCTAGTACCAGTTTTGCAACCCAGCTTTTGCCTTCCAGGCCTGGCCCCAAACTCTTCTTGTTCCAGTTATGGCCCCCCAGTCTTTGCCTTCCAGGCCTATCCCGAACACTTCTCATTCCAATTTTACCACCCCCCTCCAACCTTTGCCTTCCAAACCTAACCCCAAACCCTTCTTGTTCCAGGCTTGGTCCTTTCAGGCCTTTCACCAAACACTTCTAGTTCCAGTTTTGCCCCCCGAGATGTTGCCTTCCAGGCCTGGCCCCAAACCATTCTAGTTCTGGACCCCCAGCCTTTGCCTTCCAGGCCTGGCTCCTAACCCTTCTTGTTCCAAGCCTGGCCCCCCCAGCTTTTCCCTTCCAGGCCTAGCCCGAACCTTTCTCTTTCCAGCCCTGGCCCCCCAGCCTTTGGTTTCCAGTCCTTTCCAGGAACCCTTCTCTTTCCAGTTTTGCCCCCACAGTCTTTGCCTTCCAGGCAAACTGAGCAGGAAACGTATTGGGTGAGGAGGGCTGATAGACCAACTGGAAGAGCTGGGGAGAGGCTCAAAGCCAGTGGCAGGGAGGTTCGCTTGGATGCACAAGGAGATGGGCAACCACGAGAGGGTTGTTAAATAACAATACATAATCTCTATGGTATTTGTCAAGCTCTGAAGATGTGCCAAGCCATGGGATAGACGATAGATGAGACACACACACAGGGATCCCAGTTCAAGAGGGACCCAATATAGGTATTTCATCCACATTATACACATGAGGAAACTGAGGCCCAGAGGCAGGGAGTGACTTGTCCAGGGACACACAGCAGGCAAACGGCAGAGCCAGGACTAGAACCCGTGCCTACTGGCTCCCAGTCCTGTGCTCGTCCCACTAGGCCCCACTGGTTTTGAGGACGACAAGTGCCGAGCGAGGTTTTAGAAAGATGACTTGGGCAGCAGGGCAGATGGATGGTGTCATTTTAGTGAGATCTCACCTGGCATTTTTGGTTTTCATCCACCTCCATCTAAATGGCTGTTCGATATGCTGGGAAACACCAGTTAACTCTTACCGAATATAGCAGAATGTAACTTTTAATAGTAAGAAAAAGGCGACTTAAATATCCAATTACCTGGGCTCACTATGATTTCGTATTGCTCAGTTCTAAGTCTGAGAAAAGTCAGGGCATCCTCGGGATCGATCTCTCTCACTGTGCTTTGTGCCGTCCGTGTGAGCGGCTGAAGGTACCCTGCATACTGAACCGATGAATAGCTACATAGGGTTGTTTTCAATGGAATGCCTATAAAAATAAGAGGGATTATGAAAATATGAAATAGCGGTGGGCTGAGGTCATTTGTACATCACTCAAACAATAACAACGCCTCTCCCACCCCCCCAAAGTGAATATTCCAAATTCATTAGCCGCTTCTCTCATGGAATTAGTGCCATATTCAGATTTATTTGAAAATGTTTGGCAAGAACTAAAGCTAGATTGTACCATCTTCTAGTTTATCGACTAGTTGGCTTTCATCAGTAATGAACACAAATATTTATTAAACTCTTACACTGTGGGAGGTACGATGCTCAGCATGAGAGAAAATACCTGGAAATTGACTGAGACCCCAGAAGCCACTTGGATCAATCAACTGTTGAAAATGGCATAAAGTGGTCTATTTAAATGGCCGTTAAATGGGAAGATTCAGGTCCTATTACTTCATATTCAAAGATACAGCCACTGATGGAGAGTTTTTTCTCTGTGTGTGGGAAGGGATGGCTGGGGGTTGGGGCGAGCACCTTTACAGTGCCTCGCTTAACTGGGTTGAGCAATGGGTTCAAAAAATAGGGTGCTTGACACTGAGGGGGAGCCAAAAGTCCCTGCGCCTCTTCAGCAATAGAACCCAATATCGAGCTCCTGGGGGACAAGAACTTGGGTTTAGGGTGGTAGGGTTGAGGCGGGGTACCCTCAGCAACAAACACACTTGATCGGTCCTTGCGGAGTAGCGATGGGGATGATTTGGGCTGTGTGTACACACTCTCTCTCCTGGGCCTCTGAGAGCCAAGGCACACGTTTGCACACATGCAGAGAAAGGATGAGCTCTGGGAAGACAGGAGGTCGAAAGCAGCATGGCTTAGTGGAAAGATCCCATGCTGGTAGTCAGAGGTCGTGGGTTCTCATCTCGATTCTGCCACTTGTCAGCTGTGTGACTTTGGGCAAGTCATTCAACTTCTCTGTGTCACAGTTACCTCATCTGTACAATGGGGATCAAGACTGTGCAGCCCCAAGTGAGACTTGTATCTATCCCAGAGCTTAGAACAGTGATTGGTACATAGTAAGCGCTTAACAAATGCCATAGAGAAGCAGCGTGGCTCAGTGAAGAGATCCTGGTCTTAGGATCAGGGGTCATGGGTTCTAATCCTGGCTCAGCCACCTGTCAGCTGTGTGACTTTGGGCAAGTCACTGAACTTCTCTGTGCCTCAGTTACCTCATATGTAAAATGGGGATTAAGACTGTGAGCCCCAGGTGGGACAACCTGATTACCCGGTATTCTACCCCAGCGCTGTAGAACCAATGCTCGGCACATAGTAAGCATTTAACAAATACCAACATTATTATTATTATCATCATCATTACTTACTATATTGTCCTCTCCCAGGCGCTGGGTACTTTGCTCTGCACAGGCTAAGTGGTCAAAAATAACATCGGTCAACAGATAAATGTTGAATCCAGAACAATTCTGACCCCCAAGACAGGCATTTGTTTTGTTTTTTTGATTAGTATCTGTGAAACGCTTATGCTGTGTCAAGCACTATTCTAAGCGCTGGGGTAGACACAGGTTAATCAGATGGGACACAGTCCCTGACCCCCATGGGGCTCACAGGTAAGTAGGAGGGAAAATGGGTATTGAATCCCCAATTCATAGTGAGGAAACTGAGGCACAGAGAAGCTAGATGACTTGCCTAAAGACACATGGCAGGCAATTGGCAGAGCCGGGATTAGAACCCTGGTCCTCTGGCTCTGACTACTAGGCCTGTGCTTCATCCACTAGCCCATACTGCTTTCCTGGTGGTTACCAACTGATGAGGTGGCTCAATTCTCAAGTGTAAAGCAGTAAGACCTTAAAAAATGCCGCCATGGGTAAGACCATTAGTCCATCTAGTTCGGTCGCCAACAGTAGCAACAGGATGGTTGAACAAAGAGTGTGATGACTGAACTCTTTGAACATGTCTCCTGATGGTGAGAGATGTTCCCTCAAACATCTCTCTGCTTCTCTGATTTTCCCTCTAGTAACCTAGTATGAATCAAATCAACCCACCAATGGTAGTTATTGAGCAGTTCCTCTGTGCAGAGCACTGTACTTAGCGCTTGGGACAATATGTACAGTACAGTTGGTAGACACAAAGATGATATCCCCGACCTCAACAACCATACTTACTGTCTAGTGGGAGAGACAGAGCTGCAATAAGTTGTGGGTAAGGGGAACAAATAGAGTTTAAAGATGTGGACATAATTGCTGTGGGCTCAAGTGTACAGGTGACGTAGTAGGGAACAATAATAATAATAATAATAATGGTATTTGTTAAGCACTTACTATGTGCCGGGCCCTGTACTAAGCACTGTGGTGAAGAGCATATCAGGTTGAATACGGTCCCTGTCCCACACATGGCTCACAGCCTCAATCCACATTTTTACAGAGGAGTTAACTGAGGCATAGAGAAGTGAAATGACTTGACCAAGTTACACAGCAGGCAAGTCACAGAGAAAATAGGGTGTGAGCCCCACGTGGGACGGGACTGTGTCCAACCTAATTTCACTTGTATCTACCCCAGTGCTTAGAACAGTGTTTGTCATACAGTGAGCGCTTAGCAAGCACCATAAAAAGCTGGAAAAATTTCTGAAGTGACTCAGGGATTCTTTTAGATCACAAGTTTTTACACTAGGATCAGAACTCGGGGTGAAGAAGTCAGTATCTCTCAGCCCATTACCTTTCCCCCAGACGAGTAGGTTATAAATATACCTTTCCTAGATTGAGAAGCTGTCATACAATGTAGTCTCTCTTCAAATTCGGGGGCAAAACCAACAGCAGGAGCAATGAACTATTGTAACACAAACTCGTTTCCCCTTTCCAAAAATGCAAATTAGTGAAATTTGGGGATCGGGAATTTATCATATTTAGGTTGTGGAGTAGAAACACTGCTTTCTGCCACGATGTGCAGAGTGTAACCCTGTTACGGTCAGTCAGAGTTGGTGAGGTCAGAGGTGGGGCATCATCTAGAGATGCTGTTGAACCTGTGAATGGCCAAGGTGCAGCTTAAGTGGGGTCGTATGAGTGGTCAGCAAAGTTGAACAGAGTGAGGAAGGGGGGTCGCCAGGGGGTCCAGAGAACAGTCAACATGGAGATTGAAAGTTCCTGAACACAACAAAGGAGAAGGGAGTGAGAATAAAAAGGAAGCAGCCTGGCCTGGAAGATAGAACAAGGGCCTAGGAGTCAGAGGACCTGTGTTCTAATCCTACCTCCGACACTCATCCGCTGTGTGACCCTGGGCAAATCACTTGACTTCTCTGTGCCTCAGTTCCCTCATCCGTAAAATGTGGATTAAGACTGTGAACCTTGTGTGGGACAGAGACTTGTCCAACCTGAATGTCTTACCCAGTGTTTAGTACAGTGCCTGGCACTTAGTAAGCAGTTAGAAAATGTCTTTAAAAGAAGATTTTTTTTTAATCCATCAATTATTAAGTACTGCAGGAAAACCACTGTACTAAGCATTTGAGAAAGTCCAATCCAATAGAGTCTGTAGACCTGATCCCTGCCCAGGTCAGTGTGTGTTTTTAAAGAACCCTCAGTAATTAAGAGTTGTATTTTCCCATTAAAAGGCAACCATCACGATTATTGAGCCTGGTATTTTGCTTCAAATATGGACAAGGTACACATTTTTGGTGACTTTTCAGTCTTCACCTGTAGAATCTAGTTCAACCACTTTAATGCCATCGTGAAGAATGGCCCCTTGAGGACCAGGGACTGTGCCTGATTCTTAATATGTGTTGGACTTTTCCCCAGGCCTTTGCCCACAGTTGGAGCTTAATACACACTCTTACCACTACCGTCTCTCTCTCTTCCTGGCTGCCCTCAGCGCCGCCTGGGTCTGCTCAAAGAATGACTCGTTAGGCTTGAGAGGCCGGCTCCTCTGAGCAGCCCACGGTGGGGAACTGGAGAGAGAGAACTCCAGCCGAATCACCAAGGGAGCCCCCACCCTACTCCTTTCCTTTCCTGCCCCATCTCATGCCCTATCTGGCGTTGCTCATGAAGTACAGATTGTCCTTGCCGCAGCAGAGTGGGTGAGTAGGGGTCTCGGGGAGATGGTAAGAGGCTGTGAACATCCCCAGGGGCTCTTAGATTGATCTGCTAGTTCTGATCATCTTAGCGTGTCAGCCCCTTGGAGGCCCGGGACCACCTCTCCGCCAGTCGGGTACTAAGTGCTTAGGACCCAGTAGGCTCTTAATGATTAACTATTACTGCTGACCCTTTATGGCAAACTGTCGCTCCTCCACACAGTGACTAGACAGAGAGAACCAGGCCTAGTAAGACCTGCCAGAATTGTTGCTTGGGTAAAAGGCAGCACGAATGGGGTCGTTTTATTTTTAAGGTTAGAGTTTTAGTTGAAGATGAACGAGTGTTTTTTTCTTATTTTTTCCATAGATGGGGAAAGCTTCTAGTTGTTTTGCAGGATCTAAACGAATTAGATCCTTCTGCTGGATTAGATCTTACATGCATGGGGACTGTATCTGTTGCTGATTTGTACAATCCAAGCGCTTAGTACAGTGCTCTGCACATAGTAAGCGCTCAATAAATGCTATTGAATGAATGAATGAAACCATACTTTTAAAAAATGCTCGATTTTTCATGGTTCCTTCCTGAATTTACCAATATATTCAGTCTGTCTTCATCAAAACTGTTTCTAGCACAGTTTCTTAGCTTTTGTTTAGCATTGTATTTTCAAAGTGCGCTCTGGCAAGGTATAATGCCTATGTCAAGATCCAACACGAGTCGCCACGCTCAATGTTTAACATAATAAAAATGAATTCGTGAAACCTGCTTCCTGAAGCTGTTTCTGCTTTTCTTCGACTGGGCCCTGAGAGACAAAAGAGGCAGAAGAGAGAACGGCACCAGGCGTTACAAACGTTACACGTGACACGACACACACCTTTTTTGCATCCAATGTGACTGGCACTGTGGATCCCATAGACAGGGAATGTGTCTGTTATACTGTTCTATTGTCCCCTCCCAAGCTCTTAGTACTGTTACAGAATTTTATCAGAGAAATGACTCTGATCTCGCAATCGCACAAGAGGGTTTCGTGACCTTGGTGTAGAAATGAACAGACTCAAGAGAGCGAGCCGAGAAAGTAGGAAAGGGCGGAAAGTGGCTGCCGCCCGTTCACCCAATGGGGGTACGAGTGATGAACAGCCCCGAGCCTTCCCGAACTCAGTACCTTTATTTGCAAGCATTTCTACGTTCCACTCGACCGCAACTCTTCCAGCGCGCACCAAAATCCTACCCAATCCCCTTGCGTTGCCTGTTCTCCACCCTCCAATCAGAACCAGTTCTTAGGAGTCGTCCATATAAGGTAATGTAATTGACACATCGCTACCCAAACTTAACTGATTGATCTACCACAGGAAGGAGATTAAATGGAGACAGGATGTCTAGTACAATATTGGAAGAAGACAGGATGGTCAATTGTCTAGTACAATATGGGAAGAAGACAGAACAGAGACAGGATGGTAAATCGTCCAGTACAGTACAGTGCTCTGCACACAGTAAGCACTTGATAAATACGACTGTCTGAATGACAAAGGAGGATGACAAAAATCCTCCCTCCATCGACGTTTCCTCCGCTCCAGCCCAGGGTCCCGCCAACACCTCAAACTTACTGCCCCCCCAAATGGGATTCCTTATCATCCCACCCGACCCCTGTCTCCCCCTGACTTTACCATCACTGTAGACAGCACCACCATCCTCGCTATCACCACAAGACAGTAATCTCGGCGTTATCCTCGACTCATCTCTCTTATTCGACCCACATATTCAATGGGTCACCAAATCCTGTTGGTTCAACCTTTACAACAACATTAAAATCCACCCTTTTCTCTCCATCCAAACTGATACCACTTTAAACTAAGCACTCATCCTATCCCGCCTTGATTACTGCATCAGCCTCCTTGCTGACCTGCCTCCTGTCTGTCCCCACTCCAGTCCACATTTCGCTCTGCTGCCTGGATCAGTTTTCTACAAAAACGTTCAGTCCAGGTTTCCCCACTCCTCAAGAACTTCCAGTGGTTGTCCATCTACCTCCACATTAAACTAAAACTCCATACTATCTTCTTTAAAGCACCATTCACCTTGCCCCTTCCTACCTTACCTCTCTGCTTTCCTACTACGACCCAGCCCACACACTTCACTTCTCTAATGACAAGCTCACTGTATCTCCATCTCATCTATCTCGCTGCTGATCTCTTACCCACGTCCTGCCTCTAAAGCGGGACGTCCTCCCTCTTCATATCTGACAGACAATCACTCTTCCCACCTTAAAAACCCCAATAACAGCATATCTCCTCCCAGAGCCCTTCTCTGGCTAAGCCCTCATTTCCTTTTCTCTCACTCCCTTCTGTGTAACCTTGATTTGCTCCCTTCATTCAGTCCCGTCCCGCTCAGCCCCACAGCACCTATGGACAGATCTGTTATTCATTTCTTTATATTACTATCTCCCTCTCTAGACTGTAAACTCCTTGTGGGCACGGAATGTGTCTATCAACTCTGTTGTAGTGTACTCTCCCATGCGCTTTGTACAATGCTCTGCACACAGAAAAGCACTTGAAATATACGATTGATGGATTGACAGCTATATGCATATACAGTATGCTACTAGGCAGTAGGATTCCCTCAATACCTCACCTAAGTTTCCACAAGGTTTTTTTAGTTACCATATCTCTGGAGAAATTAGGCACGATGTGTACTGAGCCTGACACAATAACCTCTATTCCCAGCTTATTGCTTCCCCATCTCTTAGTCAATCAATCATATTTATTTCACTCTTATTGTATGCAGAGCTCTGTACAGAGTGCTTGCGAGAATGAAGTATGACAATATACTAGACACATTCCCTGTCCACAACGAGCTTACAATCTAAAGGGGGAGACAGACATTAATATAAATAAATGAATTATTCATTCATTCAATAGTATTCATTGAGCACTTACTATGTGCAGAGCACTGTACTAGGCACTTGGAATGTACAATTCGGGCAACAGATAGAGACAATCCCTGCCCAATGACGGGCTCACAGTCTAATCAGGGGAGACAGACGGCAGAGCAAAACAGAATGAAACAAAAACAAGACAACATTATCACGATAAATGGAATCAAGGGGATGAACACCTCATTAACAAAATAAATAGGGTAATAAAAAACATATACAAATGAGCACAGTGCTGAGAGGAGGGGAAGGGGGGAAGGGAGGAGCAGAGGGAAAGTGGGCTCAGCTGAGGGGAGGGGAGGTGAAAGGGGGAGGAGCAGAGGGCAGAGCAGAGAACAGAAGAGGGCCAAGAACTGGTCCTTGAGGAACACCTACAGTTAGTGGATGGGAGGGGGAGGAGAAGCCCGCGAAGGAGACCGAGAATGAACAACCAGAAAGATAAGAGGAGAACCAGGAGAGGACAGAGTCCGTGAAGCCAAGGTGAGATAAGGTGTGGAGGAGAAGGGGATGGTTGACAGTGTCAAAAGCAGCTGATAGGTCGAGGAGGATTAGGATAGAGTCGGAGCCATTGGAATTGGCAAGAAGGAGGTGATTGGTGACCTCTGCGAGGGCAGTTTCAGTGGAGTGGAGGGGACGGAAGCCAGATTGGAGGAGGTCCGGGAGAGAGTTGGAGTTGAGGAATTCAAGGCAGCTAGTGTAGATGACTCGTTCTAGGAGTTTGGAAAGGAAGGGTAGGAGGGAGATAGGACGATAACTGGAAGGGGAAGTGGGGTCGAGAGAGGGGTTTTTTTGGATGGGGGAGACATGGGCAAGTTTGAAGGCAGAGGGGAAGAAGCCTTTGGAGAGTGAGTGGGTAAAGATAGAAGTTAAGGAGGGAGGAAGGAAGTGGCGATAGTTTTTATAAGGTGAGCGGGAATGGGGTCCGAAGCACAGGTGGAGAGGGTGGCACTTGCGAGGAGGGAGGAGATCTCCTCTGAGGATACTGCAGATTACTGCAGAATTACAGATATGTACATAATTGCTGTGGGGCTGGGAGCGGGGAAGAACAAAACGAGCAAGTCAAGATGACGCAGAAGGGAGAGGGAGAGGAGAAAAGGAGGGCTTAGTCAGGAAGGGCTCTTGGAGGAGATTTGCCTTCAATAAGGCTTTGAAAGGGAAGAGAGTAATTCTCTCTGCAGGCCAGAGGCAAGACGTGGGCAAGAGGTCGGTTGTGATATAGGCAGGATCATGGAACAGTGAGAAGGTTAGTATTAGAGAAGCAAAGTCTGCAGGCTGAGGTTATAGTAGGAGAGCAGCGCGGAGAGGTAGGAGGAGGGAAGGTGATGAGTGCTTTAAAGCCAATGGTGAGGAGTTTACGTCTGATGCAGAGGTGGATGGGCAACCACTGGAGGTTCTTGAGGAATGGGGAAATGTGGACTGAATGTTTTTGTGGAAAAATGATCTGGCCGGCAGAGTGAAGCATGGACTGGAGTGGGGAGAGACAGGAGGCTGGGTGGTCAGCAGGAGGCTGATGCAGTAATCCAGGAGGAGTAGTATCAGTCATTGGATTTAGGTGGTAGCAGTTTGGATGGAGAGGGGAAGGCATGGATTGTAACAATGTTGTTAAGGTCCAACCAACAGGATCTAGTGATGGATTGACTATGAGGGTTGAATGAGAGAAAGGAATCAAGGATAAAGCTAAAGCTACAAGCTTATAAGACAGGAAAGATAGTGGTGCCATCTACAGTGATGGGACCATCAGAAGGAGGACAGGTTTTGGGTGAGAAGATAAGGAGCTCTGTTTTGGACATGTTTAGTTTTAGTGACAGGAGGACATCCAAATAGAGATGCAGTGAAGGCAAGAGGAAATGTGAGACTGCAGAGAGGGAGAGATCAGGGCTGGAGATGTAGATTTGAGTACCATCTGCATCTAGGTAGTAGTTGAAGCCATGGGAGCAAATGAGTAATCTAAGAGAGCAGGGGGAGATGGAGAATAGAGGGGACCGAGAACTGAACGATGAGCCCCCCCCCCCCCCCCAGTTAGCAGGTGGGAGGCAGAGGGGGAGCCCATGAAAAAGACTAAAAATAAGCAGTCAGAGAGATAGGAGGAGAACCAGGAGAGTACAGCGTCAGTGAAACTGAGGTTAGATAACGTTTCCAGGAGAAAGGGGTGGTCGACTGTGTCGAGGACAGCTGAGTGGTTGAGGAGGATTAGGTTTAAATAGAGGCTGTTGGATTTGGCAAGAAGGAGATCATTAGTGACCTATGAGAGGATAGTTTCTGTGGAGCGAAGGGGGTGGGAGTCAGATTGGAGGGGGTCAAAGAGAGAATTGGAGCAGAGGAATTGAGACAGTGGATGTAGACAATTGGCTCGAGGAGTTTGGTGAGGAATGGTAGGACTGTGATAGGGCGGTAACTGGAGAGAGCCATGTGTTCGAGGGAGTGTTTCTCAGGAAGAGGGAGACATGGGCATATTTGAAAGCGGTGGGGAAGAAGCTACTGGAGAGCAAACAGTTGAAGATGGCAGTAGGAAAGGAGGGGGTATGTATTTTATTAAGGTACGAAGAAATGGGATGAGATGTGCAGGTGGAGGGGGTTGATTTTGGGAGAAGGCAGGAGATCTCTTCTAGAGATACTACTGGGAAATAAGGGAGAGTTGAGGAAAGGGGAGGGCTTGGGGAGAGGCAAGGGAGATTTTAGGGAGATCACACCTGATAGTGTCAATTTTCTCAAAAAAGTGGGTGGCTATGTTATCGGCAGAAAGGGATGGGAGATTCGGGGGGAAGGGGGTTTGAGGAGAGAGTTGAATATCTGGAACAAGGGGCAAAAGGGATGGGCACAGCTGTCAAAAAAGATGGAGAAATCATTCTGCTGGGCAGAGGAGAGGGCAGAGTTAAAGTTGAAGTGGATGAAGTTGGCCTGACACCTAAATTTCTGCCTGCAGCGCTCTTCATGTCGAAGAGCCAAGGAGGCAGACTGTGGAGGTGATCCCGGCCCGTAGACTCTGCTCTGGACTTCTGTGGAACTTTCACCATCACCCGGTTTGCTGTTCCGAGTAATCATCTTCAAATTGGATGTTGAAGTATTTGTACTAACTTGGTTTAGAATGAATTTCTGCATCTTTTAAGAACTAATATTCACTGTTACCAGTGGTCCAGGAGGGTCACTGAACATAGGATGTGCCCACCGCAGAATAACAGGAGCCAGATATCCATACTGAACCCGCGTCAGTCTGAGGAGGACCATCTGGTCATCTCTGGAACTGTTCAAGGGAAGGTTCAAGTATTCTAGCATCAAAATGAAAATCTCTCAGAGAAAGAATTCCTGCATACCATCAGCGAAAGGTGGAGGAATCATCAGATGAGGAATATCATGGGGAAAAGGTTCCCACATGTTCCCGCATGTGATCATCAAAAGAAAGGAGGAACTTGCTTAAATCGGCATCTCGATTGAGCGTGCACAATCCAGAACCAGCAAAGTACTGTAATCAGAGCAAAGTGGCAACCCCGCAGTGTGATCTGGGACTTTCTTTCCAGTCAAAGCTGCTGCTGGTCACGGGGCAGGTTGGGAGAGTACAGTCTAACAGTTGGTAGACATGTTCCTTGCCCACAGAGAGCTCACAGTCTCTGTCACAGTCACAGGGTGATAGAGGCATGAATCTAAATGAATAAATTGCACAATATACATAAATGCTGTGGGGAGTGTCTCCCAATCAGAGTAGAGATTACAGAGGCCCCACTTCTGTCAAAAGCAGCTGGCCAGCACGAAGTTAGATAAAGCACACCCAAGAAAACAGTGGAGAGCCACAGAAAATCAGGTGATTGACATCCTAGTCCAGCAAGGCCCAGTTTAGGACTTTTGCTGTTCCTCTAACCATCTGAGCCAGAACAGTTCCAGATTTTCCCTATCTGGAGAGAGAGGGCCAGTCACCAGCTCCATTTTTTTTTTAAACGGTATCCGTTAAGAGCTTACTATGTCCCAGGCACTGTCCCAAGCCATGGGGTAGATGTAAGCTATTCAGGTTGGACACAGTTCATGTCTCACATGGGTCTCACAGTCTTAATCCCCTTTTTACAGACGAGGTAAGTGAAGCACAGAGAAGTAAACTGACTTGCCAAAGGTCACGCGGCAGCCAAGTGGCAGGACTGGGATCAGAACCCAGGTCCTTCTTACTTCCATGCCGATGCTCTATCCACTAGGTCATGTTAGCTCCTTTGAGAGTGTTGGGTGACCGAGGTGGGGTGCCGGAGCCAAACATTTAGAATCCATGGCAATAAGCAACAGCAAGCTACCTCCTCCAGCCCACCCTCAGGAAGAGTCACTTTGGTAATTTCCACCGACCTACAAAATGAAATCATGTTTGGGTGTCACGATGCCTGTCCAGAAAGACAGAAGAGGCCCTAGAACAGACCTAATGACATTGCTAATTCTCCCTCCCTCTTCCCTTGCCCCTTGAGCCCAGGGAAGACCCCCCCTCATTGGAAGCCCTTTCTGCTCTCTCCGAGTTTGGCCTTGAAATATCCCATCACCTCCCATCCTTCTGAAATCTTCCTTAGAGTCACGGCTGTGGCCCATCAGCCAGGAAGTATGTGGGATCAACCAAATGAGCACTGACCAGGGAGCTTTTCTCTGGGATAGCGAAGACGTTAGAAATCTCATAATGATCATAATTATTATATCATTATTTTTATGGTACTTGTTAAGTGCTTACTATGTGCAAAGCACTAAGTGCTAGAGTAGATGCAAGTTAGTCAGGTCGGACACAGTCCATGTTCCATTAATGTTAATCTCCATTTTACAGATGAGGTAACTGAGGCCCTGAAAAGTGAAGTGACTTGTAGTGACTTGTCCAAGGTCACACAGCAGACATGTGGCGCAGCCAAGATTAGAACCCAGGTCCTTCTGACTCCCAGGCCCGTGCTCTATCCACAAGGCCACGTTGCTTCTCGAGGCTATCTAGAGCCTGTCACGTTAACCCGGCAGAAACTGTGGAATTTCCAGAGTTCCATGGAAAACCCCAGATTTTCAGAGAAGAGAGGTAGGCCTCTTCAGGCTAGGGAGCTAAGGGCTGCTTCCAGAAAGCTGGCTCCAGTGACTTCATTTGGATCTATTTTTCGAGGGTCCATCTCATGGAAATCAGGCTGGGGATATGAATAATGGGCTGCACGAACCTTGGAGAAATATGCCTACCCATCCAGAAGTCCCTCTGGGATTTCTCTTTTGGAAGGACCTTCCTCCGACTGACCCCAGGCGCTCACCCGAGCAAAAACAGGTCGTTTGGAAAGGACCGGCCTGAACCAATTCTCTCATGACAAACATCCACCAGGAGAGCAACTGCACTGAACTCCCCAGGGTCCCAGGCCCCATCTCAAGCTAATAGCTTCCAGGGAGTCCCTGAAGCTCAAGGCAGCTTCGTGTGTAATTGGAGCTGTGCCAGGACAGAGCTGTCTCTTAGGGGTGTGGTTCGGCCTTGGGGGGACCTTGGAGGAACCCACTTGGGGATTCCCGGCCTTCCTGAATTTGCACGCCGGTCCCGGGGAGCTCTCAAGCTACTCGTGGGGTAGGAGGATCCTTTGGGTTCATCGAGGGCGTGGATCGGTCTCAGCCAGGTGGGACCGGGTGCAGCTGCTGTAGCCTGAGGAGAGGAAGACAGATGGCATGGGGCAGGGGAAATGCCACCTTCGGGCCCGTTGGGTTTCTCAACGGATGCGGAAATTATCAGAAAAACGAGGGAAACACTCACAATCACCACGATGGAGCATTCGGTTGATTCGTGTTCAGATGTAATGGAGAGTGCATAGAAATAAACACTAAGAACTCATTTCTGAGGGATGGCACATTGGAACAGCATAAGCAGGTCTTCTGTAGGGCAAGCCAACTATGCCTTTCTCCAGGGACCTGGCCAATTTCTCAGCAGCATCTGGGCTGGCACCGATGAATCCGGTACCACTCTCAATATACTGATGGTATTTGTTAAGCACGTACTGTGTGTCGAGCACCAACTGCTGGGGCAAGCTGGACACAGTTCAAGCAAATCGGGTTGGACACAGTCCCTTTCCCACAAGGAGCGCACAGTCTTAATTCTCGTTTTACAGATGAGGTAACTGAGGCACAGAGAAGGGAGGTGACTTGCCCAAGGTCACACAGCAGACAAGTGACAGAGCCGGGATTAGAACCCAGGCCCTTCGGACTCCCAGGCTCATGCTGCTAAGCCATGCTGCTTCCCACCCAGCCACGAAGCCCTCCGGGAAAAGCACCGACTTCAGCCCCCACAGGATCCTCCCCAACATGGCCGGGACTGGCCCCAGGAGAAGGGACAGCGACCAGGAAGCCCCCCACCCTCCTGTGTCCACGCAGCAGGAAGGGCTACCTGGCTGGGGCTCAGCTGCGAGGTTTGGCCGGGGCACTGAGCTGGCAGAGACCCCATAACAGGCCAAAAAATACAAATAAAAGAAGCCCATGGCCTCAGCACATGTGGCCCACAGTACCCAAGTCGGGGCCCGCATCACCAGGGAGCCAGGGGTCTCTGGCTCGACCCAGGCCTCCAGGTGCTCCCGTAGAGTCCGCCCCATCTGCAACGGGACCTCAGGCTGGACATCTGCCTTCTGCAACCCAGCAGAGGGCCGGTCGTGTTGGGGACTCTGTGGCCAACAGGATGAGGCTCACCAGACCCACCACCATCATTTCTCTCCACTCTGGGACCGTTTCCTCTTCGTCTTGTCGGTTCCACAAGGCGCAGGATGGAGTGTTTTTCGCTACGGCACATTATTCGGGCAAAAATCTTCAAGATGCTCTCGGGCGGCTTTCTTACGTGACTTCGGGGAGACCCGTCTCTTGCTTTGCATTACCGAGTTGCCTGATCTGACGAGCAGGAGGAGCCAGGGAAGAGGGAGACGGGGACTTTCGGTGAAGCCGGGGAGGAAGGAACCCGGGAATCACCACAGGATTGCCTCTGAATCGGAAGCGTTGGTGGATGAACCTGGAGCCGAGCCCCGTGGCAGGGGGGGATTCCGGTCCGGTCCGCCACAGCTGGGGGTTTCCCAGCTGGTCACGGTGAGCCGCTGAATTGAAATTGAAAACAAATGCCCTGGCACTGGGGCTCCCGCGCCAGTGGAAATGACCAGCTGTGGGGAGACAGTGACAGGCATTCTTTAGTTACAAAACAAAGAAAAAAATAAATTCCCCAGGGTTGGGGAGCCCGCTTGATCTGTGCCCCAAGGAGCCGGGGTGGCTGCCAGCACGGAAAAGGATACTGATTTTAATGTTTCAGAAACATTCTCTCCTTCCCTAGTAAATTTTTAATAAAGTTTTGGATTCTGATGGCAGGAAGGGCCTGGCTGCAAACCCATCCCACAGCAAGGACAACAGAGCTAGGGAACCAAAAAAAACTACACGGTTCACGTTGGCACTAACCAAACGAGGCATCTCATTACTGAGCCCTAAATTAATCCCTTCAACTGAAAGAAGACCTAACGAGTCATCTACATTCGCTGCCTTAAATTCCTCAACTCCAACTCTCTCCTGAACCCCCTCCAATCTGGCTTCCGTCCTCTCCACTCCACCGAAACCACCCTCCCAAAGGTCACCAATGACCTCCTTCTTGCCAAATCCAATGGCTCCTACTCCATCCTGATCCTTCTCGACCTCTCAACTGCCTGTGAAACTGTCAACCATCCCGTTCTCCTCAACATGTGATCCAACCTTGTCTTCACAGACTCCGTCCTCTCCTGGTTCTCCTCATCTATCTAAACGTTCATCCTCCTTCACGGGCTCCTCCTCCGCATCTCATCCACTAACTGTAGAAGTTCCTCAAGGGTCAGTTCTTGGCTCCCTTCTGTTCTCCTTCTATACTCACTCCTTTGGTGAACTCATTCGCTCCCACGACTTCAACTATCACCTCTATGCAGATGACACCCAAATCTACATCTCCTCCCCTGTTCTATCTCCCTCCCTCCAGGCTCATATCTCCCCCTGCCTTCAGGACATCTCCACCTGGAAGTCCACCTGAAACTTAACATGACTAAGACTGAGCTCCTTATCTTTCCTCCCAAACCCTGTCCTCTCCCTGACTTTCACATCACTGTGGACGGCACTACCATCCTTCCCGTCTCACAAGCCCACAACCTTGGCGTCATCCTTGACTCCGCTCTCTCATTCACCCGACACATCCTATCCGTCACCAATACCTGCCGGGCTCACCTTCACAACATCGCCAAGATCTTCCCTTTCCTCTCCATCCCAACTACTACCTTGCTGGTACAAGCTCTCATCATATCCCAACTGGATTATTGCATCAGCCTCCTCTCTGATCTCCCTTCCTCCCGTCTCTTCCCGCTCCAGTCTATTCTTCACTCTGCTGCCTGGATTACCTTTCTACAGAAACACTCTGGGCATGTCACTCCCCTCCTCAGAAACCTCCAGTGGTTGCCCATCTGTCTTCGCATGAAGCAAAAACTCCTACTGGCTTCAAAGCTCTCTATCACCTTGCCCCATCCCACCTCACCTCCCCTCTCTCCTCCTACAGCCCAGCCCGCACACTCTGCTCCTCTGTCGCTAACATCACTGTTCTCGCCTGTCCCACCATCGACCCCTGGCCCACGACCTACCTCTTGCCTGGAATGCCCTCCCTCCTCACATCGGACCGAACAGCTCTCTTCCCCCCTTCAAAGCCCTACAGAAAGCTCACCTCCTCCAGGAGGCCTTCCCAGATTGAGCCCCCCCTTTTCTTCTGCTCCTCCTCCCCATCACCCCTTCTGCTCTACCCCCTTCCCTGCTCACAGCACTTGTGTATATGTACATATTTATTATTCTATTTGTTTTATTAATGATGTGTATACAGCTACCATTCTATTTACTTATATTGATGCTATTGATGCCTGTCTACTTGCTTTGCTGTCTCCCCACTTCTAGACTGTAAGCCCATTTTTGGGTAGGGATAGACTCTGTTGCCGAATTGTACTTTTCAAGCGCTTAGTACAGTGTTCCTCACATAGGAACTGCTCAATAAATACAACTGAATGAATAAATCAAAAGTAAATGCCCCGGCAATGGGGCTCCCTCATCTCTGGAGATGACCTGCCATGGGGATATGGCGGGGGGTATTCTTTTTATTACAAAATGAATAAAAAAAATTAATTCCCCGGTGTTGGGGACCCACTTGCTCTGCACTCCAAAGAGCTGGGGTGGCTGCAGGCACGAAGAAGAGTACTGATTTTAATTTTTCAGAAACATTCTCTCCTTCTCTAGTACATCTTTAATAAAGTTTCAGATCCTGATGGCAGGAACAGCCCAGCTGCACACCCATCCCACAGCCGGAACAGCGGAGCTGGGGAACTGATAAAAATGCAAGGTTCGTGTTGGCAGTAATTAAACGAGGCATCTCATAACCGTGCCCTAAATTATTTTCTTCAACTGAACGGAGGAAGACTCGACAAGGGTGCCTGGGAAAGCCATAATCCAAAAGGATGTGATTTGGGCAGTACGCACCTCTGGCGGGCACCCGCCTCGTCTTCCTTTCCTCTCACCGTGCCTTCCGTCTGCATCGCCTGTCCTCTTCTCCTGGACAGGCCACACTTCTCGTCCCCCCTACCCCATCCCTCGACGTGTTCTTCCAGGAAGGCTGTTAAGCCTCTCTCCTGTCTTTGGAGACTTCTTCTTCCCAGTCCCCCCATTCTTTCATTCTCATCGTGTGACCCGTTCTCTCTGGAAGAGGCCATTCTTCTCCCTTCACTATTTTTTGGGGTAGATGTCTTTCTTCAGTGACAATTCCTTTCCCTCCTTCCTCCTGAGACTTTTACCTCCCTTCTGTCCTGGTCTTTTCTTTCCAGCTCCGCCAACTTGAGGTGGTAGATAGTCTTCATCAAAGGCAGCTTTGAAATCATCTGCCAGGGAGAGAAAGGAAGCGGCTGCAACAGCGGTATTTATCGAGTACCTCCCTTGAGCAGAGCAATGTGGCATGCACATGGGATATTAAAATAGAGTTAGAAAACAGGATTCCGGCCTTTGAGGAAATCAAAGGCCAGCAGGGGAGCCAGACACAAAATGAATTACAGCTAAAAGAAGAAAAAGGAAAATTGGATAGGGAGATAAGAAAATACTTAAAAAGCCAAGTATATAAGTAGTTGTGTATAGACGTGTCATAGTTAGGGGGAGTACGGATCACCTGGACAAAAGAAAATGTAATCAAGGGAGAGCTCCTGGAGGTCATGTGACTGCAGAAGGCTGTGAGGATAGGGAGATCTATGGTCCGGTGGACTTGGGGTGCGGGTGGAAGGAGTTCCAGGCAGGAGGGAGTGTGTGAGCAAGGAGTCAGAGATGGGTGAGATGAGAATGAGGCACTGAGAGTAGGTTAGTCTGAAAGGGGACTGAAGGTGCGGATCTCCTTCTTTAAGCTGGGTGAGAGACGTTTGATGAGAGGTACTCCCAGGGCAGGATGTCCTCG
Organism: Ornithorhynchus anatinus; assembly: GCF_004115215.2. Classification (NCBI taxonomy): domain Eukaryota; kingdom Metazoa; phylum Chordata; class Mammalia; order Monotremata; family Ornithorhynchidae; genus Ornithorhynchus; species Ornithorhynchus anatinus. The sequence continues at coordinate 259,988 of NW_024396782.1, read as the reverse complement.
CAAGTCACGTGAACGGCCGGTTGCCCGCTTTCTGTGCCAAAGAATCCTTCGATCCAGGGGCCTCCTTTAGCACCGGCACTATGGGGTCAGCACACTCCAACCGTACCACTCTGGGGTCCGATCTGACACTCACTCCTTAGGAATTTACCTGTCCTCAGGGAAGCGTGGCTTCGGGATCTCGGCCACAGGAATCTCCCGCAGAGAAACCTGGTCCTGGAGTTTCTGCACCTGTCTGCACGTCATTCGTCAGGGGCCATCTACAACCGCACAGGGCAGAGAACAAGAAATGCAACGGTCTCTCGACGGTGCTCGGCACAGGGTGAGCACTCAATAAATACGACTGATTGATAACGGTTGGCCCAGCTCGCAACTGTCCTCGCTGATAGAACCCTAATAGGAAATCCACCGACGCGCATCCGTTTTGCCATTTGTTTCCGTGCCTCCCTCCGCTGGAACTTTTATCAAAGCTGCTAAGCAGAGGCACCAGAGACCGATTCGGGTTTCCATGTCAGTCTCTGGCCGTCCTCCGGCGGAGGTGCGAGTGGTCAGTGAAATGCCCAAAAAGCTGAGGGAGAAGGGAAAAGATAAACGGACCTGAGTAATCAGCCCAGATCAAATACGGGAAAATCGGATGCCCTGGCCGAGGGTGGAATCCCAAGAAGGAAATGGGGCTGTGCTCCCTGTGGAGGGTTAATTCAAACTCTACACCTAGGCGGTCTTTTCTTTCTAGCTCCTCCCTTTAGATCCTAAGCGCCTCGTAGGAACAGAATGTACCCGCCGACTCTGTGGAATGGGACTCTCCCAAGTGCTTGGTGCAGTGTTCTCCTTGCGCACGGTACTCGATCAATACCGCTGATCGATTCCAACCCGCTGATGGGAGGTTGACCCTTTTCCTGCCAATCCCAATGTGGCCAGTGATTATCAAAGATTTTTTCCTCCAGCCTGGGCCCGGAACCAGGGAGGCAGCAGAAGTCTGAGGAGGGCTCTCGTTGGGGGTTAATCACCTAGCCCCTCTTCAGGTTATCCTGAAGGGTAAACTCCCCAGAAACCGGCCAAGGGTGTCCAGCCCATGGCCAGAGACCCGCCCCCCACCCCGGCCCTGCAGCGGCCTACCTCCGTACTCTCTCTGGGAGATGGGGTCCCGTGGGCAGGGCACAACCTCGCCCGCCCGCCGGGGCCCCGGGCACCAGGCAGGGGGCATCGGGCAGGAGCGGGGGGCGGGGGTCCAGTTGCAGGACCGACGACCCCGCGCCGCCATGAAGAAGAAGAAGAGGAAGAAGAAGAGGAGGAGGAGGAAGGGGAAGACGACGAGGAAGGTCTGAACAGGGAAGAAGGGCGACGGCGGCGCCCCGGCGCCCGCTGCGCTCCGCCCCGCCCCGCCCGCCCCAGCCCGCCCCAGCCCGCCCCACCGCGGGGCACGACGGGAGCGGTAGTTCGGCGGGCCGCGGCGAACGCCGACCCGAGCGAGCGGCGGACTACATCTCCCAGAAACCTGCGCGCCTTTTCCCTCGAGATAGGATCTGATTGGCTGCGTCGGTGGCTGGGGTGAGCCAGATAGACGCCGCCTTCGAAAGGGGCTGTTGGTTCAGAGTGATTATTCTGCGCCGATCCGAGCCGAGACGGCATAAGTCCCCTTCGGGACGCCCAGGCTGAGGACGAGGGAGGACAGGTGCTTTTTCCTCAGTTTTAGAGATGAGGCGCTGAGGGGCAGAGAAGCCGAAGAGCCTTTGCCCAAGGTCGTGCAGCACACAAGTGTCGGAGCCGGGGCTGGGACCCAGGTCTCCCAACGCCCAGCCCCGTGCACTTTCCACTGGCTTCGCTGCTTCTTGAGGGGTGTGCGGGGTTGTTGGGACGGAGGCGGGGCTGCGGGAGAGCCGAGGAGCCGGCCGTGGCCAGGGTAATCGGGGCAGCTGCCTTGTTGTGGCGACTCATTCATTCATTCATTCATTCAGTAGTATTTATTGAGCGCTTACTATGTGCAGAGCCCTGTACTAAGCGCTTGGAATGAACAAGTCGGCAACAGATAGAGACAGTCCCTGCCGTTTGACGGGCTTCCAGTCTAATTGGGGGAGACGGACAGACAAGAACAATGGCAATAAATAGAGTCGAGGGGAAGAACGTCTCGTAAAAACAATGGCAACTAAATAGAATCGAGGCGATGTACATTTCATTAACAAAATAAATAGGGTAATGTAAATATATACAGTTGAGCAGACGAGTACAGTGCTGAGGGGATGGGAAGGGAGGGGGGAGGAGCAGAGGGAGATGGGGGGAAAAGAGGGTTAAGCTGCGGAGAGGTGAAGGGGGGGCGGTAGAGGGAGTAGAGGGAGAAGGGGAGCTCAGTCTGGGAAGGCCTCTTGGAGGAGGTGAGTTTTAAGTAGGGTTTTGAAGAGGGGAAGAGAATTAGTTTGGCGGAGGTGAGGAGGGAGGGCGTTCCAGGACCGCGGGAGGACATGGCCCAGGGGTCGACGGCGGGATAGGCGAGACCGAGGGACGGTGAGGAGGTGGGCGGCGGAGGAGCGGAGCGTGCGGGGTGGGCGGTAGAAAGAGAGAAGGGAGGAGAGGTAGGAAGGGGCAAGGTGATGTAGAGCCTCGAAGCCTAGAGTGAGGAGTTTTTGTTTGGAGCGGAGGTTGATAGGCAATCACTGGAGGTGTTTAAGAAGGGGAGTGACATGCCCAGAGCGTTTCTGCAGGAAGATGAGCCGGCAGCGGAGTGAAGAATAGACTGGAGCGGGGCGAGAGAGGAGGAAGGGAGATCAGAGAGAAGGCTGAGACAGTAGTCTAGCCGGGATATAGCGAGAGCCCGTAGCAGTAAGGTAGCCGTTTGGGGGGAGAGGAAAGGGCGGATCTTGGCGATATTGTAGAGGTGAAACCGGCAGGTCTCGGTAACGGATCGGATGTGTGGGGTGAACGAGAGAGACGAGTGAAGGATGACACCGAGATCGCGGGCCCGAGAGACGGGAAGGATGGTCGTGCCATCCACGGTGATAGGGAAGTCTGGGAGAGGACCGGGCTTGGGAGGGAAGATGAGGAGCTCAGTCTTGCTCATGCTGAGTTTTAGGTGGCGGGCCGACATCCATGTGGAGACATCCTGGAGGCAGGAGGAGATGCGAGCCTGAAGGGAGGGGGAGAGGACAGGGGCAGAGATGTAGATCTGTGTGTCATCTGCGTAGAGATGGTAGTCAAAGCCGTGAGAGCGAATGAGTTCACCAAGGGAGTGAGTGTACATGGAGAACAGAAGAGGGCCAAGAACTGACCCTTGGGGAACTCCAACAGTTAGAGGATGGGAGGGGGAGGAGGCACCTGCGAAGGAGACCGAGAATGACCGGCCAGAGAGATAAGAGGAGAACCAGGAGAGGACGGAGTCTGTGAAGCCAAGGTGAGATAAGGTGTGGAGGAGGAGGGGGTGGTCGACAGTGTCAAAGGCAGCAGAGAGGTCAAGGAGGATCAGAATGGAGTAGGAGCCATTGGATCTGGCAAGAAGGAGGTCTGGGTGACCTTAGAGAGAGTAGTCTCGGTAGAGTGGAGGTCAGCGCTCAGCGGATGCATCAGTACTTGACTACTTCTTCAGCCCCTATTACCTCCTCCTACCTTGAGTATTCGTTATGTGTGTCCCTCCTTCCATCTAGATTGTAAGATTCCTTGGGACAGGGATCCTGGGTAGTGTGACCCGCTGACACCTCAAACTAGACATGTCCAAACTAAAATCCCTTATCTTTCCAAGCAAACCCTGCCCCGGCACCTATATTTTCTTTTTTTTCCCCTGGTATTTGTTAATAAGCGCTTACTATATTCATTCATTCATTCATTCATTCAGTAGTATTTATTGAGCACTTACTATGTGCAGAGCACTGTACTAAGCACTTGGAATGTGCAACTCGGCAACAGATAGCGACAATCCCTGCCCATTGACGGGCCAGCAGTCTAAAAGGGGGAGACAGACAGCAAAGCAAAACAGAACAAAACAAAAACAGGACAACATCATGAAGATAAACAGAATCAAGGAGATATACACCTCATTAACAAAATAAATAGGGCAATAAATAATATATACAAATGAGCACAGTGCTGGGGATGGGGAAGGGGGAAGAGCAGAAGGTGGCGGGGGGAGGGGGACCAGAGGGAAAGGAGGGCTCAGTCTGGGAAGGCCTCCTGGAGGAGGTGAGCTCTCAGTAGGACTTTGAAGAGGGGAAGAGAGTTAGTTTGGCGGATGTGAGGAGGGAGGGCATTCCTGGGCAGCGGTAGGACGTGGGCCAGGGGTCGACGCCAGGCACTGTACTAAGCACTGGGGGGGGATTCAAGCTAATCAGGTTGGACACAGTCCCTGTCCCACGTGGGGCTCACAGCCTTAACCCCCCTTTTACAGAGGAGGTACTGAGGCCCAGAGAAGTAAAGTGACTTGCCCGAGGTCACACGGTCGACACCTGGTAGAGTCAGGTCCTTCTGACTCCCAAGCCTGTGCTCTATCCACTAGGCCATGCTGCTTCTCTTTCCCATCACTCTAGACAATACCACTTTTCTTCCTATCTCATAAGCCTGAATCCTCGGTGTTGTCTTGGACTCAATCAATCGATCATATTCACTGAGTACCTAGTGTGTGCAGAGCACTGCAGTCAATGCTTGGGAGAGTCTACAATAACAGAGTTAGTAGACAGTGTTCCCTGTCCACAAGGAATCTAGAAGAGGTAGACAGACCTTAATATAAAGAAATGAATTAGGGATAAAGTAGATAAGTGCTAAGGAGCCGACGGTGATTAAGGGTACAAAAGGAGTGCAAGGGCATCGCAGAAGGGAGACGGAGTAGAGGAAATCTCCTGGACCCCCTCCAATCTGGCTTCCGTCCCATCCCGTCCCGTCCACTCCATCGAAACCGCCCTCTCAAAGGTCACCAATGACGTCCTTCTTGCCAAATCAAATGGCTCCTATTCCATCCCGATCCTCCTCGACCTCTCAGCTGCCTCTGACACTGTCGACCATCCCCTTCTCTTCAACACTTAATCCAACATTGGCTTCACGGACTCCATCCTCTCCCGCTTCTCCTCTTATCTATCTAATCGTTCATTCTCAGTCTCCTTCGCGGGCTCCTCCTCCCCCTCTCATCCACTAACTGTAGAGGTTCCTCAAGGGTCAGTTCTTGGCTCCCTTCTGTTCTCCTTGGTGAACGGGTGAACTTGGTGAACTCACTCCCTTGGTGAACTGATTCGCTCCCACGACTTCAACTATCACTTCTATGCATATGACACCCAAATCTACATCCCCTCCCCTGTTCTCTCTCCCTCCCTCCAGGCTCGTATCTCCTCCTGCCTTCAGGACATCTCCACCTGGAAGTCCATCCGCCACCTGAAACTCAACATGTCTAAGACTGAGCTCCTTATCTTTCCTCCCAAACCCTGTCCTCTCCCTGACTTCCCCGTCACTGTGGACGGCACTTCCATCCTTCCCGTCTCACAGGCCCGCAACCTTGGTGTCATCCTCGACTCTGCTCTCTCATTAACCCCACACATCCCCTTCCCAGACTGAGCTCCCCTTTTCCCTCCGCACCCTCTACCCCCCCTTCACCTATCCGCAGCTAAACCCTCTTCTCTCCCCTTTCCCTCTGCTCCTCCCCCTCTCCCGTCCCATCCCCTCAGCACTGTACTCGTCCGCTCAACGGGATATATCTTCATTACCCTATTTATTTTGTTAATGAGATGTACATCACCTTGATTCTATTTATTTGCTATTGTTTTAATGAGATGTTCTTCCCCTTGATTCTATTTACTGCCATTGTTCTTGTCTGTCTCCCCCGATTAGACTGTAAGCCCATCAAAGGGCAGGGACTGTCTCTATCTGTTACCGATTTGTACATTCCAAGCTCTTAGTACAGTGCTCTGCACATAGTAAGCGCTCAATAAATACTATTGAATGAATGAATGAACGAACATTCATTCCGTCAGCAAAACCTGCCGGGCTCACCTTCACAACATCGCCAAGATCTGCCCTTTCCTCTCCATCCAAACTGCTACCTTGCTGTTACAAGCTCTCATCATATCCCAACTGGATTAGTGCATCAGCCTCCTCTCTGATTTCCCTTCCTCCCGTCTCTTCCCGCTCCAGTCTATTCTTCATTCCGCTGCCCGGATTACCTTTCTACAGAAACGCTCTGGGCATGTCACTCCCCTCCTCAAAAACCTCCAGTGGTTGCCCTATCAACCTTTGCATGAAACAAAAACTCCTCACTCTTGGCTTCAAAGCTCTCCATCACCTTGCCCCCTCCTACCTCACCTCCCTTCTCTCCTTCTACAACCCAGCCCGCACACTCTGCTCCACTGCTGCTCACCTCCTCACGGTCCCCCGTTCGCGCCTGTCCTACCGTCGACCCTGGCCCACGTCCTACCACTGACCTGGAATGCCCTCCCTCCTCACATCTGCCAAACTACCTCTCTTCCCCTCTTCATAGCCCTACTGAGAGTTCGCCTCCAGGAGGCCTTCCCAGACTGAGCCCCCTTTCTCTCTGCTCCCCCTTCCCTCCCCCCCAACCCCCGATCTTCCCCTTTCCCCTCTCCTCATCACTGTGCTCATTTGTATATATATATATATATATTATTTATTACCCTATTTATTTGTTAATGAGGTGCATATCTCCTTGATTCTATTTATCTTGATAATGTTGTCTTGTTTTGTTTTGTTCTGTTTTGCTTTGCTGTCTGTCTCCCCCGTTTAGACTGTGAGCCTGTCATTGGGCAGGGATTGTCTCTGTTGCCAAAGCGCTTAGTATAGTGCTCTGCAAATAGTAAGTGCTCAATAAATACTATTGAGTGAATGAATGAATGAATGAATGAATGGAGTGGGTGTAGATGGAAAATAGAAGAGGACCCAGAACTGAGCCTTGAGGAACTCCCACATTTGGGGAGGTGGAGGGAGGGGGGCCTAGAGGGAGGCAGAGGAGGAGCCCAGGAAAGAGAATGAGAACGAGTGGCCAGAGAGGAGGAGAACCAGGAGAGGACAGTGTCAGCGAATCCAAGGTTGGATCACATTTCCAGGGGAAGGGGGTGGTTGACAGGGTCTACGGCAGCCGAGAAGTCGAGGAGGATCAGGATGGAGTAAAGGCCCCTTGGATTTGGCAAGAGGAAGATCACTGGTGACCTTTCAGAGGGCAGTTTCCGTGGCGCGAAGGGGAAGGAAGCCAGATTGGAGGGAGTCAGGAGAGCATTGGAGGAGAGGAACTGGAGACAGAGAGTGGAGGCAACTCGCTCAAGGAGTTTGGAGAGAAATGGTAGGAGGGAGATGGGAGAAACCTCTGGCTCCAGGCAGTGAGCAGATGATGGTGGCGCCTGATTCTTTAGGCTTTGTACACTTGAGGCAGCCCACTCCCAGGTGCCACCCTTGGGCAAAAGTGAACACTTTGGGAAAGTTTACACTCTTCAAGTGACTCGCCTTTGGAGGGGAAAAAAGGCGGTTATGTCATTTATTTTCAGTTTGGTACCATACTGGTAGCAAGCCCGCATAAATGGCTACTGCAACCGGGGAGAGAAGGAAGGGCAGGAAGGGAAAGAGTGTGTAAGAGAGAGAGGAGGAGGAGGAGGAGAAGGAGAGGACGGAGGGTGCGGCGGGGTCCCCGCCCGCAGGGCAGGGAGTCCCCCGAAAAGGCTCCCGGGGAAGGGGGAGGCTCCGCCCGCCCAGACCGGACCGTCCCACCCCGCAGCCCGAGCCCGGCCGCTCCCCACCGCCCCCGCGCGCGCCCCCCAACGGCCGCATGCCCCGGGTGACGTCATCGCCGCCCCCGTCTCCTAGCAACCAGCGGCCGCCGCGATGCCCCTCGGAGACCGCGGCCGCGGTTGGCCTCTCCGCCGGCTTCGCTCCGCCTTGGTAAACTCGGCCGGCGGCGGCCGCCCCCAGCCTCGCCGGACCCCCACCCTGTCTGGGAGGGAGGGGAGAGGGGAGAGGAGGAGGGGCCCGGGATGGGGGCGGGCGGTGGCGCCGGGCGGCTCGGCTGGCCGTTCTGACAGTGATAATAGTGATGCTAAAGACCTCGGTTAAGCGCTTACTCTGCGCCAAGCACTCTTCTAAGCCTTGGAGGAGGGGGGGCGGGGTGGAATACAGGGTGATGAGGTTGTCCCCCATGGGGCTCACGGGCTTCATCCCCGTTTTCCAGATGAGGTCACTGAGGCCCAGAGGAAGTGAAATGACTCGCCCCAAGTCACGCAGCTGACGAGTGGCGGAGTGGGGATTCGAACCCATGACCTCTGGCTCCCAAGCCCGCGCCTTTTCCACTGAGCCACGGCTACTTCTCCGGGGTATTTCTCAAACGCTGACGGCGCGCCCAAACCTGTAGATCCGAGGGAATGAGGTTGTCCCACGTGGGGCTCACGGTCGTTATCCCCATCTCCCAGATGAGGTCACTGAGGGCACAGAGAAGTCAAGCGGCTCGCCTGAGGTCACCCAGCAGACGAGTGGCGGAGCGGGGAGGAGAACCCACGTCCTCCGACTCCCGAGCCCGGCCGGGCTCTTGCCACTGAGCCACCGCAGCCAAGCCCGGAGAAACCCCGCAACCGCGCCGCGCCGCTCATCTTCGCCAACGGGCCCCGCGTAACCATACCGGCTAGAAAGTCGACCCCAGGTCCCCGAGCTTTAAGCATCCCCCGTTCACAAGATCTCATTTCTTCTCTTTCTGGGCTTTCCTCTGCTCATTCTCTATCGCTGTTAAATCAAGGCGGAATTTGATCTGACCTAGGAAGCTTTCGCGCTAAACTGTGGTTAATTCCCCAAGTCCGTGGTAGACCGGGAAGGAAAGACTAACTAACCCAACCCCACCGGCGCGCAGAAACGAGATACTACGCATAGAGAAACCCTGAAAGATATGATGATGATTAGGTGCGTGTGCGAACCTATATGCACATCGATTTGCAAGGTGTACGGTCCTAAATAGCTGTCAAAATATTCTCCTTTAAATGGTAGAAAATCTGCTTCCCCCAGAGCCGAATTCCCTATTTCCCATCAGCGACCCGATGACTCGTAGGATCTGATTGATCGACGCGTGGTCTCTTCCAAAATCGCGACTACAGCGTTCCAGGAGGTTTTCCAGAAACCGGAAGACACCGAGGCTCCGGATAACTCCTCGACTAAAGTTAAACCATGTTTTCATGAGAATCGGACTGAGATGTCTTTGCAACGGACAATTTATTCTCAAGTTGGAGAAAAAGGAAAGTGTTTATCCCCCAACAAGTTATTTTGGTTAATTAACTTTCACTGCTGTCTTTCATCTGTTATATAGCGAGGGTCCGAAGCAGTCCTACAGAGGATTCTGTCCCGCAGAGGGGTTGTTGGAGCTATGGTGATAAGGGCAGATGGTAAATATATTTCAACTATATTTCAAGATCTAACGTGTAACTTCGTAGGCGTATATTATACCAGGCCTGAAGAAAAAAAGAAAAAACCCTTGTAAAATACTTTGATATCAAGGAACCATTCTCTATATTTTGAGTTTAACACGTTATTTGTCTTACGCAAAAAAAAAGATAATAATAATGATGGTATTAGTTAAGCGCATACTCTCTGCCAAGCACTGTTCTAAGCGCTGGGACCGGGGTAGGGGAGAATACTAGGTGATCAGGTTGTCCCACGTGGGGTTCACAGGCTTCATCCCCATTTTACAGATGAGGGAACTGAGGCATAGAGAAGTGAAGTGACTTGCCCAAAGTCACACGGCTGATGTGCGGTGGAGGCAGGATTAGAACCCATGACCTCTGACTCCCAAGCCCTTGGTTCTTCTGAAAAACCTAAATACGATTCCAACCCCCAGTCTTTATTGTTTGGTAACTATTTAAAAGGGGGAAATGTTTGAGTTCTTGAGTTCTAAGATAGTTCTTACGGCTGCTGGTTTCACTCCTGAATTCGAAGAGCGTACCGCTGGGAACTTCTTCCTCCCTTCTCTCTTTCTTCCTCCCTTCTCTCTTTCTTCCTCCCTTCTCTCTTTCTCCTCCCTTCTCTCTTTCTTCCTCCCTTCTCTCTTTCTATTGCCCACGCCGCACGCTCCACTCCTCTGCTGCCCACCTCCTCACCATCCCCCGTTCTCGCCTATCCCGCCGACGACCCCTGGGCCAGGTCCTCCCGCGGTCCTGGAATGCCCTCCCTCCTCACCTCCGCCAAACTAATTCTCTTCCCCTCTTCAAACCCTACTTAAAACTCACCTCCTCCAAGAGGCCTTCCCCCCCTTCACCTCTCCGCAGCTTAACCCTCTTTTCCCCCCATCTCCCTCTGCTCCTCCCCCTCTCCCGTCCCATCCCCTCAGCACTGCACTCATCCGTTCAATTGTACATATTTTCATTACTCTATTTATTTTGTTAATGAGATGTACATCACCCTGATTCTATTTATTTGCTATTGTTTTCATGAGATGTTCTTCCCCTTGATTCTATTTATTGCCATTGTTCTTGTCTGTCTGTCTCCCCCGATTAGACTGTAAGCCCGTCAAAGGGCAGGGACTGTCTCTATCTGTTACTGATTTGTACATTCCAAGTGCTTAGTACAGTGCTCTGCACATAGTAAGTGCTCAATAAATACTATTGAATGAATGAATGAATTAATGAATTTCTGAGCAGGTCTGTGAATTTCTCAGTCTAGGAAAAACATTTATATGGCCTACATTTATATAGCCTACTAGTTTAGAAGGGGTGAGGCTTAGTGGATAGAGCAGGGGCCGGAAGGACCTGGCTTCTAATCGCGGCTCCACCGCTTGTCTGCCGTGTGTGATCCTGGGCAAGTCAATTCACTTCTCTGTGCCAAAGGGACCTCATCTGTAGAATGGGGATTGAAATTGTGAGGCCCCGATTAACTTTTATTTACCCCAGTGTTCAGTGCTTGGCTCATCGTAAGGGCTTAACAAGGACCATAATGAGTTTCAGAAACAGATAATGGACCGAGAGATAATAATTGAATCCATCCTGAATTCTGATGCTAGTGTGGAAAGTTGCAAACATACAACATCACCTATGTACTCGAGTCCTCTCCCACCCCATCGCCCCCATGGCAGTTGTGTCTTTAATCGCGGTTGCTTCCCCTTACCTGCTAATTGATTTCAGTTTCAGGGCCTCCCATTACACTGTAAACTCCTTGAGGGCGGGGCTTGTGTCAGTACCCATTAACGGATGAGGAGAGTGAGGGGCAGGGAAATCGAGTGACTTGTCCGAGGTCACCCAGCAGACTGGTGGCGGAACCAGGATTAGAACCAGGTCCTTCTGACTCCCAGGGCTGTGCTCTCTCCAGACTCACCTGTTCCGCTTCTGGAGCCCCCTTTGCCCTACTTTCCCATCCTTCCCTGCTGTATCCTCAGAGGAGATCTCCTCCCTCCTCGCAAGTGCCACCCCCTCCACCTGTGCTTCGGACCCCATTTCCGCTCACCTTATAAAAACCATCGCCCCTTCCCTCCTCCCCTCCTTAACTTCTATCTTGAACTACTCACTCTCCAATGGCTTCTTCCCCTTTGCCTTCAAACATGCCCATGTCTCCCCCAACCTTAACAAAACCCTCTCTCGACCCCACTACCCCATCCAGTTATCGCCCTATCTCCCTCGTACCCTTCCTTGCCAAACTCCTAGAATGAATCGTCTACACTCGCTGCCATGAATTCCTCAACTCCAACTCTCTCCGGGACCCCCTCCAATCTGGCTTCCATCCCCTCCACTCTACCGAGACTTGCTCTCTCAGAGGTCACCCATGACCTCCTTCTTGCCAAATCCAATGGCTCCTACTCTATCCTAATCCTCCTCGACCTCTCAGCTGCCTATGACACTGTCGACCATCCCCTTCTCCTCCACACCTTATTTCACCTTTGCTTCACGGACTCTGTCCTCTCCCGGTTCTCCTCTTATCTTTCTGCCCGCTCATTCTCGGTCTCCTTCGCGGACTCCTCCTCCCGCTCCCATCCACTAACTGTAGGGGCTCCTCAAGGGTCAGTTCTTGGCCCTCTTTTATTCTCCATCTATACTCACTCCCTTGGTGAACTCATTCGTTCCCACGACTTCGACTATCATCTCTATGCAGATAACACCCAAATCGACATCTCCTCCCCTGTTCTCTCCCCCTCCCTTCAGCCTCGTATCTCCTTCTGTCTCCAGGACGTCTCCACCTGGATATCTGCCCGGCACCTAAAACTCAACATGTCCAAAATTGAGCTTCTTATCTTGCCTCCCAAGCCCTGTCCTCTTCCTGACTTCCCCGTCATTGTGGACAGTACGACCATCCTTCCCGTCTCTCAAACCGGCAACCTTGGTGTCATCCTTGAGTCAGGTCTCTCATTCACCCCACACATCCAATCCGTCACCAACACCTGCCAGTCTCACCTTTACAATATCGCCAAGATCCGCCCTTTCCTCTCCATCCAAACAGCTATCGGGCTGGTACAAGCTCTCATAATATCCCGGCTGGATTATTGTGTCAGCCTTCTCTCTGATCTCCCTTCCTCCTGTCTCTTCCCACTCCAGTCTATTCTTCAATCCGCTGTCCGGATGATCTTCCTGCAGAAACGCTCTGGGCATGTGTGCCAAGGTGGACCTGGGCACCTGCTACCCAAAGGTCAAAATGCCATCAGTGACGTAACCTCTCTGGCCAGAGGAGGCAGGACGGGAAGATAGGTGTCCCTCAACTCCGTGCCCACCCAATAAGGTATGGAAGGGAAGGGAGCGGAAGGGGGCAGAGATTGAACAGGAAGGAAGTGGGGACCACCCAAACCAAAGGTAATAAATACCTGTTGCCTCTGGTGCTCGGGTCTCTCTCTGGGAAGATCACAGCGGTAGCAACGGCCACCCACGTGTCTCTCCCTGTCCCGAGCACCAGACGCCATTCTGCCACCAGGAACAACACACAGAGACAGGGTCGCGGGACGGGTGAGTGTAACACATAACTGGGTTAAATACATAAGTGGGTAATGTATGAGTGTAACGCATATGTGAGCTTAGTGTATAAGAGCTACAATATCGCCAAGATCCGCCCTTTCCTCTCCACCCAAACGGCTACCTTACTATTACGGGCTCTCGTTATATCCCGGCTAGACTACTGTGTCAGCCTTCTCTCTGACCTCCCTTCCTCCTCTCTCGCCCCGCTCCGGTCTATTCTTCACTCTGCTGCCCGGCTCATCTTCCTGCAGAAACGATCTGGGCATGTCACTCCCCTTCTTAAACAACTCCAGTGGTTGCCTATTGACCTCCGCTCCAAACAAAAACTCCTCACTCTAGGCTTCAAGGCTCTCCATCACCTTGCCCCTTCCTACCTCTCCTCCCTTCTCTCTTTCTACCGCCCACCCCGCACGCTCCGCTCCTCTGCCGCCCACCTCCTCGCCGTCCCTCGGTCTCGCCTATCCCGCCGTCGACCCCTGGGTCACGTCCTCCCGCGGTCCTGGAACACCCTCCCTCCTCACCTCCGCCAAACTGATTCTCTTTCCCTCTTCAAAACCTTACTTAAAAATCACCTCCTCCAAGAGGCCTTCCCAGATTGAGCTCCTCTTCCCCCTCTACTCCCTCTGCCATCCCCCCTTTACCTCTCCGCAGCTAAAGCCTCATTTTCCCCTTTTCCCTCTGCTCCTCCACCTCTCCCTTCCCATCCCCACAGCACTGTACCCGTCCGCTCAACTGTATATATTTTCGTTACCCTATTTATTTTGTTAATGAATTGTACATCGCCTTGATTCTATTTAGTTGCCATTGTTTTTACGAGATGTTCTTCCCCTTGACGCTGTTTAGTGCCATTGTTCTTGTCTGTCCGTCTCCCCCGATTAGACTGTAAGCCCGTCAAACGGCAGGGACTGTCTCTATCTGTTGCCGACTTGTTCATCCCAAGCGCTTAGTACAGTGCTCTGCACATAGTAAGCGCTCAATAAATACTATTGAATGAAGCGGGCAATGTATAAGTGAGTATAATGCACATGTGAGTTTAGTGCGTAAGTGGGTAGTGTACAAGCGAGTGTAACGCGCAAGTGAGTTTAACGCACGAGTGTGTAGCACATAAGTAAGTCTAAGGCCTAAATGGGGTCGGCGCATAAGTAGATTGAACGCTTAAGTGGATTCCTCCCAAGTGGGTGCGCACATGGTGGGAACTAGCCGCCTCACCATGTTGTGAGTAAACCATTAACGAGCTCTTCCTGGGCGGGCCCTGGTGTCCGCCCACACTCGAGTAACATACTAGTGTAATCCTCCCATCAGGGAAGCTTTAACACCAAATTCCTCCCAAAGGGGAAGCTTTAACACCACATTTCCCCCAAAAGGGAAGGCCGACTGTCGCGTCTAAATAATTAATTAATTCAATCCGCCCCGCGGAATAAATTCTATACGAAACTCAGGTTTTCCATCTCCAGCCTCTCTCTCTCTCTCCCGCGCCGATTCCGAAGGAACCTGTCCCCGGCGACAGGTGACAGCATGTCACTGCCCTCCTTAAAAACTTCCAGTGGTTGCCTATCAACCTCCGCACGAAACAAAAACTCCTCACTCTGGCCTTCAAGGCTGTCCATCACCTTGCCCTCTCCTACCTCACCTCCTTTCTCTCTTTCTATTGCCCACCCTGCATGCTGCGCTCCTCTGCCGCTCACCTCCTCACTGTCTCCCGTTCATGCCTATCCCGCCGTCGACCTCTGGCCCATGTCCTACCACTCTCCTGGAATGCCCTCCCTCCTCACCTCCGCCAAACTAACTCTCTTTCCCTCTTCAAAGTCCTTATGAGAGCTCACCTCCTCCGAGACGCCTTCCGAGACTGGGCTACCCCTTTTCCCTCGGCTCCCTCTGCTCCCTCTCTGCTCCCCCTCCGCTCCCTCCCCCTTCCCCCCTTCACCTCCCCTCAGCTAAGCCCCCTTTCCCTCTGCTCCTCCCCCTCTCCCTTCCCCTCCCCTCAGGACTGTGCTCATTTGTATATATTTTTATTACCCTATTAATTTTGTTAATGAGGTGTACAGCCCCTTGATTCTATTTATCGTGATTATGTTGTCTTATTTTTGCCCATCTGTCTCCCCCGATTAAACTATGAGCCTGTCATTGGGCAGGGATTATCTCTATCTGTTGCCAAATTGTACATTCCAAGCGCTTAGTACAGTGCTCTGCACATAGTAGGCTCTCAGTAAATACTATTGAATGAATGAATACATCGCAAAATGAGGGTAATCATCACCCTGTTCCTTCAAGCATCCTGTGGCTACTGTTGGAGAACTGAGCTAGGTGGACCAACAGCATCTAGTGGACCAGTGGACCATAATGACATTTCTTAAGGTCCTCCGATTTTACACAGGAGAAATTGAGTTGGTAATCAACTTTCTTTCTGACAGTTCTACATGTTCTGGCTTCAGTATTTATCAGTCAACCACTGGCATTTCTTGAGGGCCTAGCGTGTGCAGAGCAGTGTACCGAGTACTTGGGAGAGGCCAATACGGTAGGAAGACCCAATCCCTGCCGTCCAGGAGCTCTTCTCCTGCACTTCTGTACATATGTGGCTTAGCTCTGGGAGGCCCAGGAAAGAGAGTGTGTCTTTTCCATCTCGTCCCATTATTCGTTGACCCATTCAGTCGTATTTACTGAGTGCTTACTGTGTGCAGAGCACTGTACTAAACGCTTGGAAAGTACAGTTCGGCCACAGATAGTGACAATCCCTACCCAACAACGGGCTCCCAGTCTAGAAGGGGGGAGACAGCAACAAAACCAAACCAAACAAGTAGACAGGCATCAGGAGCATCGATATAAATGAGTAGAATTATAGAGATATACGCATTGTTAATAAAATAGAATAATAAATATGAACATATATACACAAGCGCTGTGGGACGGGGAGGGGGGTAGAGCAGAGGGAGGGAGTCGGGGTGATGGGGAGGGGAGGAGGAGCAAAGGAAAAGAGGGGCTCAGTCTGGGAGAGGAGGAGGTAAGCCTTCTGTGGGACTCTGAATGGGGGAAGTGTGCTAGTTTGGCGGACGTGAGGAGGGAGGGCATTCCAGGCCAGAAGTGGGACGTGGGTCAGGGGCCGACGGCGGGATGGGTGAGAACGAGGCACCGTGAGGCGATTGGCGGCAGAGGAGCGGAGTGTGCGGGCTGGGCTGGAGAAGGAGAGAAGGGAGGTGAGGTAGGCGGGGGCAAGGTGATGGAAAGCTTTGAAGCCAAGAGTGAGGATTTGTCCATCACCACTCCTGTAAGGACAAATTGAGTGCAGTTTTCACCCTGCCACCCTAAACTCAAGTCCAGTGTCAATCAGGAATTTTATATTGGGCTCTCAGTTGCCGAAGAGGCCGTAGTGGCTTTTGGCAACACTCTTGTTGTCCAAGTGGCCATACTGAGGAAGACACTGTTCAACTCAGCGGAGCAGGGGACCAAAAAAAAAAGCGCTCCACCTACCTTTGGTTTATGTTCAGCACTTTTTCAGCCAGACACAAGGATAAAACATCACTATCGGTAGCTGGGTCTTCGATTATGAAGAATAGCTATCTCTGTGTGAATTCATATGACCAAAATAACTACATTTAGTGCCAATTAACACAGACCATTTACGCCATTTTGAACAGATACCTCCAAGTGGCTTCTCGGTGACTTCATCGATTTCTATGTATTTTCTGTAGTATGGTGCATTAGAGTTATTAAGAATAAGAACTTAATAAATGTTTGTGCTGATGATTGCTAACAGCCTGATGAGAATAATAATGGTATTTCTTAAGCACTTGCTATGGGCCAAGCCCTGTGCTTAGTATGTGCCAGGCACTGTACTAAGCGCTGAGATGGTGACCAGCAAATCGGGTTGGACACAGCCCCTGTCCCACGTGGGGCTCACAGTCTCAATCCCCTTTTTACAGATGAGGTAAGTGAGGCCCAGTGAAGTGACTTGCCCAAGGTCACACAGCAGACAAGTGGCAGAGTCAGAATTAGTACCCAGGACCTTCTGACTCCCAGGCCCGTGCTCTATCCACTACTCCATGCTCCTTCTCTAGTAAATAAACTCTAAGATGATATAATCTAGATTTATCTTTCTAAAGATTTTCTAATAAATCCTCATATGAAATTTCAATTTTGTGAGAGAAGCTGCTAATGAATAGAGAATATTCTTTTAGGGGTTTTCATTGGAATGTTCTCTTTAGCATGCAAAGATGATCTGTTCAATTAACAGTATGTTTAGTATTCACTCTTATTTTTATAGGCATTCCACTTAAAACGAGCCTAAATTACACTACAACAGTTCAATATGGAAGGCATCTTCATCACCTTATAGAACTAGCAGGATACGCTGTGAAAGAATTTAATCCTCAAGATGCCCTAACTCTTCTGAGGATTAGAACAGAGAAATATGAAATCTTGGTGATCCCAGATAATTTAATATTTCAAGCGACTTTTTGTAACTTTTAAAACAACTCACATCCTTATACATTTGCCATGAAGTGCTGTTTCGAACTATATCAGGCAGCTATTCGGACCTAAGTCAATCAAAGCCAAAAATCTTAAGTGAGACATCTACCTTGGCTTTCGATTCTGATGGCTGGATGAAGTGGATGCAACAACGCTTACTTAAGAACTCTACAGTCCTTACAGTCCTCTAGACTGTAAATGCTTGTTTCGGGCAGGGAACACGTATTGTACTCTCCCAAGGGCTTAGTACAGAGCTCTGAATACAGAAAGCACTCAATGAATACCACTGATTGATTGGTAAAATGGCACTCCGGCCCAGACCATCTCCCTGAAACCTCGCTTGGCACATATCATCTTTCTCCTCCAAACCAGTGGGGCGCAGTGGAATCAGCACGGACCCAAGAGTCCGGTGACCCGGGTTCTAGTTCCGGTTCTGCCATTTGTCTGTCGCGTGACCTTGGGTAAATCACACTCACCTTCTCTGGGCCTCAATTTTCCCGTACATTCCCTGCTTGAAGTATTTGTTCCACCCGAGCCGACCTCCAACCTGTGCTCTCAGCTCAGCTCACTCATACCGTCCCTGAAACTGAGAGCTCCCTTCTCTCCCTGACCCCTGCCCTGAACTCCACCAGACCTTAATCCTCCTCACCTCTGAAGGCCTCTTAAAATCCCACCTTTTACAGCAATACTTACCCAGGTAATTATCCCTATCCTGAATGTAGCAACCCATCATCTGCGTCTAGGGTTCTGTGTTTATTTTTAGTCAACTGCCTTTACGATGTAGGTATTATCCATTGAAAATGCAATTCGTGTACGACTAATATTCTTATAGAACATTCACTTGATTTATTTTGATTCCCCTGTCAGTCTCCTCCCCTAGAGTGTAAGCTTCCTGTGAGCAGGGAAGGTGGAAGAGAAGGAAGAGGAGACAGTAGAGCTGTGAGAAAGGGAAGGAAGAACTTTGCAAAGTTCATGCCCAGTGGTTTCTATTTTACCCTGAAAGAAGTTGGTGAGATCAGCAGGACTTTGGGAGAGAGGCAGTGGGAGCACTGGAGGCTTCAAGAAGGAGTTGAAGTTGGCAATAGTTGGTGAGGCTGCAGGCGTGGGGGTCAGTGAGCAAGGAATGAAATAGTTGCTGAGCAGACGAGTGACAGGAAATAGAGCAGGTCAGAGTGAATTCCATAGGGCATAAGTTAACCTGGTGTCTGAATTTTCACCAGCTGGGATCAGCTGCCCAAGCCCAGAAACGGGGCAAGTGGACAGTGGAGGTGATCCAGGGCAGGGGGTTGCTGGTGCAAGAGTGACAGAGGGACAAGGGGGTCAGGAAGCTTTTTGGTGTTGAGGGAGTTGTTGAGGAGGTGGATGAGAGGAATATGACAGCTTGGGACAGGATGAGTGGGTCCAGAGTGCAGATGTCATGGATTTCTGGGGGCAGGGGGGTTCAGGATGACATGTTAGAAGACTGTGGTTGGGTAAGAGTTGGTCAGAGTTGGTAAGGTTAGAGATGGGGCATTGTCTAGAGATGCTATTGAACCTGTATCTGGCTGAGAGGTGGAGTTAGGTAAGCAATCAGCAAAGTTGAGTAGGGTGAGGAAGTGGGTGGCCAGGGGATTCAGAGCAAACTCCACATGGTGGTTGAAGTTCCCAAACACAGCACAGGAGAAAGGAATGAGATTAGGAAGGAGGGAAAGGTGACAAAATCGGTCTAGAAGGCAGAGGTGGGGCCAGGAGGAAGATAAAGAACAGCTCGCACCACGGAAGGTAGGAGATGCGTACTTCGCCCGCACTGTGGAAGGCAGATGGTGCATACACACTTCGGGAGTCGATTTTTGAAGTAGAAAAAGAAAGTTCGGGTCACACACCCGCCCCCCCCCCCCCCCCCCCGCCAGCACCATGAGCAATCCAGCAGGCCGTAAGCAATCCAGGGCTCTGCAGTTGCATCAGGCTGTGTTAAGTAATGAGGTTGATCGCATCTGCGAGCGGAAAGTAAATTTATTCCTTTTGAGAGTTTCTTCAAATTGTATTCCGGTTCAAAAAATGCCATCTCTGGAGGTTATTGGTCAATAGCAAAATCTATATTTGTGTCTTTGTGCTGTCTTTATCGATCAGTCAGTGGTATCTATTGAGTGCTTACGGTGTGCAGTGCACTCTTCTAAGCCCTTGGGAGAATAGTGTGCAACAGAGTTGGTAGATCCGGTCCCTGCCCACAGCGAGCTTACCGTCTAGAAGAGGAGACAAACATGAATATACATAAATAAATTATGGCTATGAACATAAGTGCCGAGGGGCTGAGAGTGGGGTAAATGCCAAGAGCTCCAAGGGTTCAGATCCAAGTGCGTAGATGACGGCAGAAGGGAGAGGGAGTCAGGGAAAAGGGGGCTTAGTCGGGGAAGGCCTCTTGAAGGAGATGCGATTTTAATAAGGCTTCGAAGGTGGGGAGAGTGGAGGTGTGACACATATGGAAGGGGAAGGAGTTCCAGGCCAGAGGAGGTCATGGGAAAGGGGTTGGCGACGAGACTGATGAGGTCAAGGCACAGTGGGCAAGCGGGCACTGGAGGAGCAAAGAGTGGGGGCTGGGCTGTAGTAGATCAGTGAGAGTAGTATTCATTCAGTAGTATTTATTGAGCGCTTACTATGTGCAGAGCACTGTACTAAGCGCTTGGGATGAACAAGTCGGCAACAGATAGAGACAGTCCCTGCCGTTTGACGGGCTTACAGTAGTACATCAGTAGTAGATCAGGTAGGAGGGGGTGAATTGATTAAGTGCTTTCAGTGATGGTAAGGAGTTTCTGTTTGATGCAGAGGTGGATGGACAACCACTGGAAGTTCATGAGGAGTGGGGAAAGATGGACTGAATAGGTTTTTTTAAGAAAAATGATCTGGGCAGCAGAGTGAAGTGTGGACTGTAGTGAGAGAGACAGGAGGCAGGGAGGTGAGTAAGGAGGCAGATGCAGGGTAGGATAAGTGCTTTAAGCGATGTGTTAGCAGTTTGGTTGGTTAGGAAAGGGCAGGTTTTACTAGTGCTGTGAAGGTAGAACTGACAGGATTTGGTGACAAATTGAACATGTGGGTCAAATGAAAGAGATGAATCAAGGAACTTGCCACGGTTATGGGCTTGTGAGATAGGGAGGATTGTAGGTGATGGGAAAGATGCGGGGGTGGGCAGGATTTGAGGGGGAAGGTGAAGGATTTCGTTTTAGACATGTTCAATTTGAGTCATCGGTGTGTGTGTGTGTGGATTCAGAGCAAACTCCACATGGTGGTTGAAGTTCCCAAACACAGCGCAGGAGAAAGGAATGAGATTAGGAAGGAGGGAAAGGTGACAGAATCGGTCTAGAAGGCAGAGGTGGGGTCAGGAGGGAGATAAAGAACAGCTCGCACCACGGAAGGCAGGAGATGCGTACTTCCCCCGCACTGTGGAAGGCAGACGGTGCATACACATTTCGGGAGTCAATTTTTGAAGTAGAAAAAGAAAGTTCGGGTCACACCCCGCCCCTCCCCTTCCCCCAGCACCATGAGCAATCCAGCAGGCCGTAAGCAATCCAGGGCTCTGCAGTTGCATCAGGCTGTGTTAAGTAATGAGGATGATCGTATCTGCGAGCGGAAAGTAAATTTATTCCTTTTGAGAGTTTCTTCAAATTGTATTCCGGTTCAAAAAATGCCATCTCTGGTGGTTATCTGTCAATAGCAAAATCTATATTTGTGTCTTTGTGCTGTCTTTATCGATCAGTCAGTGGTATCTATTGAGTGCTTACGGTGTGCAGTGCACTCTTCTAAGCCCTTGGGAGAATAGTGTGCAACAGAGTTGGTAGATCCGGTCCCTGCCCACAGCGAGCTTACCGTCTAGAAGAGGAGACAAACATGAATATACATAAATAAATTATGGCTATGAACATAAGGGCCGAGGGGCTGAGAGTGGGGTAAATACCAAGAGCTCCAAGGGTTCAGATCCAAGTGCGTAGATGACGGCAGAAGGGAGTCAGGGAAAAGGGGGCTTAGTCGGGGAAGGCCTCTTGAAGGAGATGCGATTTTAATAAGGCTTCGAAGGTGGGGAGAGTGGAGGTGTGACACATATGGAAGGGGAAGGAGTTCCAGGCCAGAGGAGGTCATGGGAAAGGGGTTGGCGACGAGACTGATGAGGTCAAGGCACAGTGGGCAAGCGGGCACTGGAGGAGCAAAGCGTGCGGGCTGGGCTGTAGTAGATCAGTGAGAGTAGTAGATCAGTAGTAGATCAGGTAGGAGGGGGTGAATTGATTAAGTGCTTTCAGTGATGGTAAGGAGTTTCTGTTTGATGCAGAGGTGGATGGACAACCACTGGAAGTTCATGAGGAGAAGCAGAAGAAGAGAAGCAGCGTGGCTCAGTGAAAAAGAGCCCGGGCTTTGGAGTCAGAGGTCATGAGTTCAAATCCCAGCTCTGCCACTTGTCAGCTGTGTGACCGTGGGCAAGTCACTTAACTTCTCTGTGCCTCAGTTACCTCATCTGTAAAATGGGGATTAAGACTGTGAGCCCCACGTGGGACATCCTGATTCCCCTGTGTTTACCCTAGCGTTTAGAACAGTGCTCGGCACATAGTAAGCGCTTAACAAATACCAACATTATTATGAGGAGTGGGGAAAGATGGACTGAATAGGTTTTTTTAAGAAAAATGATCTGGGCAGCAGAGTGAAGTGTGGACTGTAGTGAGAGAGACAGGAGGCAGGGAGGTGAGTAAGGAGGCAGATGCAGGGTAGGATAAGTGCTTTAAGCGATGTGTTAGCAGTTTGGATGGTTAGGAAAGGGCAGGTTTTACTAGTGTTGTGAAGGTAGAACTGACAGGATTTGGTGACAAATTGAACATGTGGGTCAAATGAAAGAGATGAATCAAGGAACTTGCCACGGTTATGGGCTTGTGAGATAGGGAGGATTGTAGGTGGCTCAGTGGAAAGAGCACGGGCTTTGGAGTCAGGGCTCATGAGTTCAAATCCCAGCTCTGCCACTTGTCGGCTGTGTGACTGTGGGCAAGTCACTTCACTTCTCTGTGCCTCAGTTCCCTCATCTGTAAAATGGGGATTAAGACTGTGAGCCCCACGTGGGACAACCTAATTCCCCTATGTCTACCCCAGCGCTTAGAACAGTGCTCGGCACATAGTAAGCGCTTAACAAATACCAACATTATTATTATTATTATTAGGTGATGGGAAAGATGCGGGGGTGGGCAGGATTTGGGGGGAAGGTGAAGGATTTCGTTTTAAACATGTTCAATTTGAGTCATCGGTGGAACGAGCAGGTATCGAGATGTCTTGAAGGCCAGAGGAAATGCAAGCCTGCAAAGAAGGAGAGAAATCAGGGCCGGAGAGGTAGAGTTGCATATCATCTGCATAGGAGTGGTAGTTGAAGCCATGGGAGCAAATGAGTCCTCCAAGGGAGTGTGTGTAGATGAAGAATAGAAGGGGACCCAGAACTGAACCTTGAGGTCCCCCAACTGTCAGAGGCAGAGGAGCGTCCTGCATAAGAGACCGAGAAGGAACCGTCAGAGAGATAGGAGCAGAACCAGAAGAGGACAGTGTCAGTGAAGCCAAAGTTAGCTAACATTTCCTGGGGAAGGGGGTTGTCCGCAGTGTTGAAGGCAGCCGAGGTCAGGGAGGATTTAGATGGAGTAGAGGCCGTCAGATTTGGCAAGAAGAAAGTCACTGATGATGTTAGAGAGAGCAGTTTCCATGGCGTGAAGGGGCTGGAAACCAGAGAAGCAGCGTGGCCTAGTGGAAAGAGAACGGACATGGGAGCAAGAGGGCCTGGGTTCTAATCCCAGCTCTGCCACGTTTTCATGGTATTTGTTGAGTACTTACTATGTGTCAAGCAATGTTCTAAGCACTGGGGTAGGTACAAGTTAGTTGGGACACAGTGCCTGTCCTCATGGGGCTCACAAGCTAAGGAGTGCTCAGAGCCTTGGGCCAGTCACTTAACTTCTATGTGCCTCAGTTTCTTCATCTTTAAGTAGCAGTCTCCCTCCTACTTAGATTGTGAGCCTCATATGGGACAGGGACTGTATCTGGCCTGGTTAACTGTATCTATCCCAGTGCTTAGAACAGTGCATGACACATAGTAAGTGCTTAACAAGTACCTAAAAAAAAAAACTAGAACAGAGGGAATGACGGAAGAGAATCGGTGGAGAGAAAGTGGAGACAGGAGGTGGGGACAATTCTCTCCAGGACTTTGAAGAGTTATGGTAGGAGGGAGATGGGGTGATAACTGGAGGGAGTTGTGGGGTCAATGGAGGGTTGGTCATTTCAATCTTTCCTCATGTCCTCATCCCCCACCCCACTGCCCCTCTTTTAGATTGTGAGCCCCCTGAGGTCCAGGGATCCTAATGAATCCCCTATTGAACCCTTCCCCAGGGCTTAGTACAATACTTTTCCCACTGGAGGCACTCCAAAAGTACCCTTAAATGAATGAAAGATCAGCCCAGTAGAATTAGGAGGTGCAGTCTTAAATTACTTTTCCCCAAGAGCCAGTAGATATTTGGAAAAATAAAGAACCAATGCATAGGGCGTGAGTGTTAAGTACTTTAACATTTGTCTTTCATTCATACATTCAATCATATTTATTGAGTGCTTACTGCGAGCAGAGCACTGTACTAAGTGCTTGGAAAGTACAATTCAGCAACAAATAGAGACAATCCCTGCCCAAGACAGGCTCACAGTCTAGAAGGGGGGAGCAGATACCAAAACAAGTAAACAGGCCTCAATAGCATCAGTGTCAAAAAATAGAATTATAGATATAAACACATTAATAAAATAAGTAGAATTATAAATATGTACATATATGCACACAAGTGCTGTGGGGTGGGGAGGGGGTTAGAGCAAAGGAAGGGAGTGGGGGTGATGGGGAGGGGAGGGGGATCAATGGAAAAGGGGGACTTAGTCCAGAAAGGCCTCCTGGAGGAGGTGAGCCTTTAGTAGGGCTTTGAAGAGGGGAAGTGTGCTAATTTGATGAATTTGAGGAGGGAGGGCATTCCAGGCCAGAGGTAGGACCCGGACCAGGGATCGACGGTGGGACAGACGAGAACGAGGCACAGGGAGAAGGTTAGTGGCAGAGGAGCGGAATGTGCAAGCTGGGCTATGGAAGGCGAGGCGGGAGGTGAGGTAGGAGAGGGCAAGGTGTTGGAGAGCTTTGAAGCCAATAGTGAGGAGTTTTTGCTTGCTACAAAGGTGAATAGGCAACCACTGGAGATTTCTGAGGAGAAGAGGTGACATTCCTAGAAGGTTTCTATAAAAAGATAATCCGGGCAGGAGAGTGAAGTATAGGCTGAGTGTGGAGAGACAGGAGTTTGGGAGATCAGAAAGGAGGCTGATGCAGTAATCCAGTCGGGATATTACGAGAGTTTGAAACAGCAAGGTAGCAGTTTGGATGGAGAGGAAAGGGCAGATCTTGGCGATGTTGTGAAGGTGAGACCAGCAGGTTTTGGTGATGGATTGGCTATGTGGGGTGAATGAGAGAGCGGAGTCAAGGATGACACCAAGGTTGTGGGCTTGTTTGACGGGAAGGATGGTAGTGCCGTCCACAGTGACGGGAAAGTCAGGGAGAGGACAGGGTTTGGGAGGGACGATAAGGAGCTCAGCCTTTCACATGTTGAGTTTCAGGTGACAGGCGGATATCCAGGTGGAGATGTCCTGAAGGCAGGAGGACATGCGAGCCTGGAGGGAGGGAGATAGAACAGGGAAGGAGATGTAGATTTGGGTATCGTCCACGTAGATGTATGTCCTGAATTTATATTCTTTATGCTTAATGTAACCTTTCGTCACACAGGTGCATTTTGCTCTCTTTTTATGGATTAGATTCCGTGTTTCAAAAACTGATAAAATCAATCTCAATCGATCTTAAAATTCCATTTTGTGTGTAAACAAAATGAAATTGGTTTCCCGAACATTCATCTTTAATTCTGCGTAATTAGAAAATACAGTTGGGAACTATTTTAACCATAAATTTATGTTTTTAAATAACACTGAATTAATAGGTGTGCTGTATTTTTCCATTGAAAGGAATAAGTAAAGTAAGATCATTGTGGGCAAGGAATGTGTCTGTTGTATGTTATGTTGTCCTCTTCCAAGCGCACTGAGTGCTGTGCTCTGCACACAGAAAGCGCTCAATAAATATGATTGATTGAATGAAAGAATGAAAGCCTGATCCTCTGCTTCAAACATGGGGCAAGTACAACTTTTCTGTGACCTTTCATTCTCTCTCAGTGGAACTAGATTCAATTGCTTTAATGCCATCGTTAAGGATGATATGATTAAGAGTCTGCAGTTTTAGCATTCAACAAATAATATTCTCCCTTTCTGGTGTGGGAAAACAAACTCACCCTCCTAAACTGCAGAGAAGTGCCCGTCGTCCTTCTGGAACCAGACATCTTGCCTAATTCTCATCCATACTGTACTTTTTCCCCGGGCTTTGCCCACAGTAGGCCCTTAATATGTGCTCTTACTATTACCATCTCTCTCCCTTCCTGGCTGCCCCCCGGCATTGCCTGATTGTGCTTACTTGTTCAACCTGACAGCCAAGCTCCTCTGAGCAGCATATTGTCTGGAGCCGGGGAGAACTCCAACTGACTCACAAAGAGAGCCTCCCCCACCGCCACTCTTTTCCTTTCCTGTCCCATCTCATGCTACTTTCTGGGGTTGCCCACTAAGAATAAATTTTACAGGCTGCAGCAGAATGGGTGAGTAGGGATCTCGGGGAGAGGGGAAGGAGGGAAACCTTTCCCTTTACTGTGTACATCCAGGGGGGCTGTAAGATTGATCTGCTTTCTCTGATCTTCTTAGATGGTGAGCTCTTTGGGGGCCAGAGAACCTATCTCTATATAGAGTACGGTACATAGTCGATGCTTAATAAATACTACTACTGCTGACCATTTATGGCAACTCATGCTCTTCCACACAGTGACTGGACTGAGAGAATCTGCCGGCATTGTTGGAGTATCAAAAGCAATGAAAATGAGGGGTTTTTTTTATTTTTCAGCTTAGATTTTTTTGAAGTTGAACAGATGTTTCTTTCATTTTTTTCCACAGCTAAGGAATATCTTCTTGCCATTCTTCAGGATCCATATGAATAGACCTTCTGCAGTATTGATCTTGCATTCATGAAACTATACTTTGAAAAAGGCTCAGGTTTTCATTGTGGGCCTTACTGTTACTGAATTTACCAGTATATTGAGCTTGTTTTTACTAAAACACTCTCTAGCACAGCTTCTTAGATTTTGTTTCTGGTTGTATTTTAGAACTGTGCTTTAGCAAGATATCATACACAGATCAAAATCTGATGTGAGTCCCCAAGCTTAATGACTAATGTAATAAAAACGAATCTGTGCAAGATGCTCCCCGAAGGTGTTTCTGCTTAACTCCTTCTGCGTGCTGAGAGACAAGGAGGCGAAAGAGACGACAGCACCTTCATCTGCAAATATGAAGTACAGCAACCAAACAAGAGGTCACCTTTTTGTGGGCCAATGTGGCTGGGACTGTGGATCCCACATTGTCCTTTTCAGCCACACACACGCTCTCAGATGGACTTTAAGTAGTGTCTTCTTGGACTATGGAGGACAAGTCTACATGCCTATAGTACCCTACTAGGCAGAAGGATTCCCTAAGTGCCTCCTCAAGCTTCCATAAGGTTTTATAGTTGCCATACCACTGGGGCTACTGGGCAAAGATGTGTGCTGACTTGTTACAGTGACCTCTAGCCACCACAATTTGCTTCCCCTCTCCTCCCAACACTTCTGTGACTTTTACCATCCCCTCCTTCCCCTCCCATCCTTTCCCCTTCCCTCTCCCTTGTCCCATCCCTGCTGACAGCAATGGCTGTTGCTAAGAAGCAGCCACACGGTACAGTGATGTCATCACTCTGCCTCTTCTATGGTGGCATTTGTCACGTGGAGAGACGGCACTAAATTATATGTCTTTTTGTGTACCAACTGCTTAGATGTTTCATTTGGTTTGACTCTTCTGCACAAAAGAGGTGCCTACCCCTATTCTGCCTGTTGAATATTTGGCCATGTGCCCATTTTTCTCCATTAGATTTTAAATGTCTCAAATGTAAGAACCGAGTCTCTTTTATACACCCTCCAGGCGACTGGTACAGTTACAACGCTCCGGACATCATGAACACTTCATCATTGGTATTTATTGAGCAGTTGCTGTATGTAGAACACTGTACTGGGCGCTTACTCGATCCGAATAATGATTCTGGGTAATGAGCAGATTAGTCCCTTCTGGTGTGGGAGAAAGAACTCACTCTCCTGGACTTCGGTGGTGAGAACTGGTGACTCCTTCTAATCTAACACCAATAGTGTACCCTTGCCTTCGGTTGAAGAGGAGAAAGAATTACGCACTACCCAGAAGACAGCCACCTCAACAACTACTGGAATTAGAGAAGCAGTGTGGCCTAGCGGATAGAGCTTGGGAGTCAGAAGGGCCCAGGCTCTAATGTAGGCTCTGCCGCTTGTCTAATGTGTGATCTCGGATGAGACACTTAATTTTTCAGTGTCTCAATTACCTCATCTGTAAAATGAAGATTAAGGCTGTGAGTCCCATGTGGGGCAGGGACTGTGTCCAATCTGATTAGTTTGTATCGACCCCAGGGCTTAGTATACAGTGCCTGCCACATCATAAGTGCTCAACAAATGCCCTATAAAAAACTAACTCCCCTGCAAGTCTCAGATAGGTATCAAGGAAGTTGCTCAAGAGAAATGAGAGGACAGCCTGAGCTTCTGACCGAGGCCCCTTCAATGGGAAACACCAATCAATCAGCACTAAGATTTACTGGCTTAACTGCCCTGTGGGCCAGTGGAGGGAGCATAGATAATATCCGTCCTCCGGACTTAAAGTGTACTGGCCTAACAGTGCACGTTTATAGAAGTCTTTGCAAGTGAATATTCGTTATTCAAAATGAATAAACTCATTCAAAATGAAGCAACTATAGATACTTTAGCATCCTTTTGAATACAAGTAGTTGGGACAATAAATAGGTTAAGGAAGGGAATGAGTGAGAGAGGGGAAAGAAGAGGTTTGGAGGGTGCAGAAGAGAAGGGTAGGGGAAGAGAGAGAGGAGAGGATCCATGAATTGGCACTAGCCCCTGCTCCTGCCTACAGCTCGCTGTTGCCAGAAGTGAAGCAGAGAGGCAAGAGTCTGTGGGAGGGCTTTGGTGTCGGCTCCTTCCCTTGCTCTTCCTCCTCTTCCTCCTCTTCCTCCTCCTTCACTGCTGCTCAACTCCTCCAGGAACTGGCACGCCTGGGAGTCCATGGCAAGGGCTTGTGGCACCGAGCACGAGGCTTGAACTCACTCCCTACCCTGACACTTTGCTGCCGAGTGGGCACCCACCCTCGGTCACAGTTGCTGGGCATGGTGCCTTAGCACGGGATCTACTGATGGGCCCTGTGCACAGAAGGGGTAAGTTGTCTCCTCCTACTTGGTTTGGCTGATCTGCCTCGGGACCAGTGCTGCTTGCTGTGGCTGGGTAGGTGGCATGATGGGGGATGGATGGTGGTGTAGCGTTTACTTTGCTGTTTGGCGAAGCGTGGAGCCACCATCTTTAATAGTAGTAAATGTATTTACGGTGGTCTTATCAGGCTGAATGTTTTCACGATCCGGTACTATTTTCCGCTTGTGTCTCTTTCCTTTCAAGGCTCTTGCTCGAAAAGAGCCACTCCCTTCTTGAAGGCAGGGTGCCATGCAGGTCTGTCCTCAGCAGTTGGCTCCCAGTTTGCAGCTGGGGTACAGCATTGTCTGACGGTTTGTTTTACTGCATCCTCACAATGTCTTCTCTGACCTCCTCGCTTTCGGGTTTTCTAGTTCCATAGGCAAGGGAAGTACCTTGGAGGAGGTCTTGTGATCTGGCCAGGTTGTTCTTTTGGGGGTACCTTAGGGTACTGACCTCAATTGGAAGCTGCCACACCTAAATTCTACTTCCCCCTACTGGCTCATACCAAGCCGCCTAGGTTAAATTGCTCGAATTGGGTGTGGGGCAGGTTCCTGGTAAGGGACAACGAAAGGATAGGTGGTTTCCTCCCAATCACTCCATCTTCCTAACCTGCTGCTAGGCTTCCAGTGGACAAATGAACAAGATGAATGAGAAGCAATGTGGCCTAGTAGAAGAAGCATGGGCCCAGGAGTCAGAGGATCTGGGTTCTAATCCTGCTCCACTACTTGTCGGCTGTGTTATCTCAGGCAAGTCACTTTACTTCTCTGTGCCTCAGTTACCTCATCTGTAAAATGGGGATTAAGACTGTGAGCCTCACGTGGGACAACCTGATTACCCTGTATCTACCTCAGTGCTTAGAACAGTGCTCTGCACATAGTAAGTGCTTAACAAATACCAACATTATTATTAAATACTATTGAATGAAAGTTCAGAGAGAAATAAAATCAATGACTTTTAGACAAGCAGTGTGGCCTAAGGGCTAGAGCATGAGCCTAGGAGTCAAGGTCTCGGGTTCTAATCCCTGCTCTGCCACTTGCCTGCTAGGTGACACTAGACAAACTGCTTCACTTCTCTGTGCCTCAGTTGGACTTTGGACATGGACTGTGTCCAATCTGATTAGCTTGTATTGCTCCCAAACTGGGACAGTACCTGGCACACAGTAAGGACTTAACAAATGCCAGTAGAAAAAAAAAAAGCACTGGGATTGGCTCCCCTTCATTCACCCCTTCTTCAGCCCCACAGCACTTATAGATGTATCTATAATATATTGACTTCTATTCATGACTATCTCCCCCTCTTGACTGTAAGATCACTGTGGGTAGGGAATGTGTCTAGGTGTTATAGTGTAGTCTCCCAAGAGCTTAGTACAGTGCTCTGCACCCAGTAAGTGCTCATTCTAATAATAATGATAATAATCATGTTGGCATTTGTTAAACGCTTACTATGTGCCAAGCACTGTTCTAAGCGCTGGGGGAGATACAAGATGATCAGGTTATCCCACGTGAAGCTCACAGTCTTCATCGCCATTTTACAGATGAGGTCACTCAGGCACAGAGAAGTGAAGTGACTTGCCCAAGGTCACACAGCTGACAAGCGGCAGAGCTGGGATTAGAACTCCCAAGCCCGGGCTCTTTTCACTGAGCCACACTGCTTCTATTCTACAGGGGAAGACAGACAATCATATAATACATGACAGATATGGACATAAATGTTCGGGGGCTGGGAGCAGGGATGAATAAAGGAAGTAAGTCAGGGCAAGGCGGAAGGGAGTGGGAGAAGAGGAAAGGAGGGCTTAGTGGGGGAAGGCCTCTCAAGTGCTTAATACAGTGCTCTGTACACAGTAATAAATATGCTCAATAAATACGATCGACTGTCCAATCTGAGTAACAAATGGTTGTCGGACTGATCGACGACGTGGTTAGGGATGGGAAATATAAACAGCCTCAGATGATATTTAACACCCACTCCTTCCCTCCTTTCTCCCCTAGGTTTACCAGGGGTTTCTTCTAAACAGATTTTCACACTGGGTCCAATTCATGGATTTGACCGTCCTGGGGCCTGAGCCAGGCCAAGTTACTCAAGAGGCCCGGGTTGAGGTGAGCTGGGCCAAACTGTTAGCTTGTTCATTCATTCGATCATATGTATTGAGTGCTTATTCTGTGCAAAGTACTGTGCTAAGCACTTGGGAGAGCACAAGAGAACAATAAGCAGATACATTCCCTGCTCACAACGAGCCAGGGTGCTGGGCTGGCGCTTGAACCCCATTTGACTTGGCTGGTGACTTCTTCCCAAAGGCTGTGGAGAAACCACCTAATTTAGTGACTGGGGGCTGGGGCCTGCCAGTCAGAGCACCTGGATTCTAATCGCAGCTCTGCCACTTGTCTGCTGTGGGACTTTGGGCAAGTCACTTTACTTCTCTGGCCCTCAGTTGCCTCTTCTGTAAAAGACGGATGGAGACTGTAAGCCCCATGTACAACAGGGACTGTGTCCACCCTGATTAACTTGCAGCTACTGCAGGGCTTAGAACAGTGTTTGACACAGAGTAAGCACCTAACGAATGTCATTTAAAAGAAAAAAAAAAGTGAGGGAGCCAGGCTGAAGAGTCAATCAATCATATTTACTGACTGTTTACTGTGTGCAGAGCACTGGGCTAAACACTTGGGAGCGTGCAACAGAACAATAAATGGACACATTCGCTGCCCACAATGAGCTTACAGTCTAGAGGGGGAGCCGGACAATAATATAAATCAATAAATGACAGATATGGACATAAATGCTGTGAGGCTGGGCTGGGGAATGAATAAAGGGAACAAGTCACAGCGACATAGAAGGGAGTGGGAGAAGAGGAAAGGAGGGCTTAGTCGGGGAAGGCCTCTCAAGTGCTCAATACAGTGCTCCGCATGCGTGGCTCAGTGGAAAGAGCATGGGCCGGGGAATCAGAGGTCATGGGTTCTAATCCCAGCTCTGCCACTTGTCAGTTATGTGACTTTGGGCAAGTCACTTCACTTTTTTTTGCCTCAGTTCCCTCATCTGTAAAATGGGGATTAAGACTGTGAGCCCCACGCGGGACAAGTGGATCACCTTGTATCCCCCCCCCAGCACTTAGAACAGTGCTTTGCACATAATAAGCACTTAAATACCATCATCATCAGTAAGCACTCAATAAATGCAACAACTGACTGACTGTCCTACCTGATTAGCTTGTAGCTACTCCAGGGCTTAGAACAGTGCTTGACAAAGAGTAAGTGCTTAAGAAATGTCATTTCAAAGAAAAAGAAAAAAGAGAGGGGAAGCCAGGCTAAAGAGGAACTGAGGCAGAATGACCTGGGTTCTAATCTCAGTTTTGCCACCTGTCTGCTGGATGATGTTGGACAATTTACTTCATTTCTCTTTACATAGCTTCATTTGGAAGATGGAGATGAAGACTGTGAGCCCCGCATGGGACGGGGATTGTGTTCAACCTGACTAGCTCATATCAACCCCAGTGCTTAGAAGAGTGCATGATACAGAGTGAGCGTTTAACAAATACCATCTCTCCCACCCACAAAGATCATTTTTTGGAGGGTAAATGGGGGAAACAATCCTATACTTTTCTTGTAGGAATTATCATAATATTAATACTTGGAATAATTGTTAATTGTGGTATTTGTTAAGCGCATACTATGCACCAAGTACTGAGAAGCAACGTGACCTAGTGGAAAGAGCACGGGCCCGGGAGTCCCAGTGACCTGGATTCTAATCCCGGTTCCACTGCTTATCTGCTCTGTGACCTGGGGTAAGCCAGTTCATTTCTCTGGGCCTCAGTTCCTTCATCTGGAAAACGGGAATTAAAACCGTGAGTCCCACTTGGGATAGGGACTGTGTCCAACCCAATTAGCTTGTATCTAGTCCAGAATTTAGAACACTGCCTGGACCATAGGTAAGTGCTTTACAAATACCATTAAAAAAGTATTTTAAAAGATATTTCTTTCCTGGGACGCTGTCTGCTCATAGTAGCAGAAACAGGAAACAAAGTCCCTTCCCGGACTTTCCCCTCACTGTAGATGGTTCCACCATCCTTCCCGTCTCTCAGCCCCGTAACCATGGTGTTATCCTTGATTCCGCTCTCTCATTCAACCCACACATTCAATCCGTCACCAAATTCTGTCGGTCCCACCTTCACAACATTGCTAAAATCTGCCCTTTCTTCTCCATCCAAACCGCTACCACATTAAAACGATCACTCATCCTAACCAGCCTAGATTGCTGCATCAGCCCCTTTGCTGATCTCCCAACCTCCTCCCTCTCCCCACTCCAGTCCACACTTCACTCCGCTGCCCGGATCCCTTTTCTACAGAAACAATCCGGACATGTCAACCCCCTCCTCAAATATCTCTAATGGTTGACTATCCATCTCCATATCAAACAAAAACTCCTCACCATTCGTGTTAAAGCACTCCATCACCTTGCCCCCTCCTATCTTATCCAGCTTCTCTCTTACAACCCAGCCTGAACAGTTCACTCCTCTGGTGCTAACCTTCTTACTACACCTCCATCTTGCCTGCCTCAAGGATGACCCCTGGCCCACGTCCTACCCCTGGCCTGGAACGCCCTCCCTCCTCAAATCCACGAGAAAATTACTCTACCCCACCCTCAAAGTCTTACTGAAGGCACATCTCCTTCCAAGAGGCCTTCCCAGACTAAGCCCCACTCTTCCTTATCTACCACTCCCTTCTGTTGCCCTGACTTGCTCCCTTTACTCTTCCCTCCCTCCCCCAGCCCCACAGCACTTATATTTCCGTAATTTTATTTATTTCTATTGATGTCTGTTCATTTGTATGGATGTCTGTCTCCCCCTTCCCCCCTCACCTTCATCCCCCCCGGCCAGACTATGAGCTCATTGTGGGAAGGGATTGTCACTGTTTATTGTTGTACTGTGCTTTCCCAAGCACTTAATACAGTGCTCTGCACAAAGAAAGCCCTTAATAAATTCGACTGACTGACTGAATGAATAAAAGTGAAGGCCCTGAGCCACTTTCGAGCACCCTCTTGGGCCGGTCCGTGTCCAGCTCGACTGCTGAGACTGAGGTCACTGAGTCAGCAGGACGGCGCCAGATTCCCCATCACCCCTGGAGGGACCCTGTACCTGAAGCTCCCAGGGCCTAGGCTTACCCTGGCACTTCCTTGGTGGTGTGGGACATGCATATCAGGATGGGGAGGAAGCGATAGTTTCTTTTCTTGTCTCCATGTCAGTCAAAAGATTTTTAATTTCTTTTCTAGAAATATGAAAACATGCAAAAGAAGGTTCAGTTTAAGGCTGGAAAGAAGATAAAATTACCATGACCAACCTGGCACAAAAGAAACGATGTCTTCCTTTCCCTCCTCGTGATTAGCCCCTCCAAATTGACCCTCCTTGATTATTACATCAAATGGATCCCTGACTAGATTAAAATAGGAAAAGCAAATCTCGCAAAACACACATCCATGCGGCACATAGAAACACAGACTGGTGTCCCCCCGACCAGATCAGTGCTGGATCCCAGGGATAAACTGGGATCCCTTTGGAGCCCAGAAAAATCGTTCCTTGTCATCACTCCCTCATGGCCTTTCTTCCCAAGACCTACTTGGTGATTTTCTGTGGAAAGAAAGCAAAGAAGAGAGATAAATCCTGCTTTGCTGAGTCTAAGCCCACGGACCCATGTCAACTCCTTGTGCCCTTGAAAAAAAATTAAAGAAGGAAAAAATAGAGGTGGTATCTACTGTTAAGGGCTTACTATGTGCCAGGCACCATACTAGACACTGAAGTAGATACAAGTTAATCGGGTTGGACACAGTCCATTTCCTAAGTGGGACTCACAGTCTTCATCCCCTATTTGACAGATGAAGGATCAGTGGCACAGAGAAATTAAGAGACTCATCTGAGATCACCCAGCAGACAAACTGCAGAGCCGGGATTGGAACACGAGTCCTTCTGACTCCCAGGCTCGGGCTCCATCCCCTAGCCCCTGCTGCTTCCCTTCCCCACTGCTACACGGGCTGACTCCTCCCCAAATCCCTTCTCTGCTGTTTCTGCTGCAGCTGCCAGGGGCCAGGGAAGAATATCTTCCTTCCTTAGGGCAGCAGGAGGCTCACTGCTGAGCCCAGGGGAGGGGACTTCTGAAGCAGGGTTCTTGAGGCAGACAAGAGCTAATAGTGCAAAAGGAAGGGGATCCAAAAAAAAAAAATCTGTTCTCGAGACGTCAAGGGGAGTTTTCACAACTCCCCTCGGTATCTCCATCGACTTGCAAGCCTTTTTGAAGGCCCATCTCCTCCAAAAGCCGTTTCCTGACTAAGCCCTCTTTTCCTCTTCACCTGCTCCCTTCTGCCTCACTCTGACTTGCTTGCTCCCTTTATTCTTCCTCTCTCCCAGTCCCACAGCACTTATGGGCACATTTGTAGTTTAATTTATTTATATTAATGTCTGTCTCCCACATTCTAGACTGTATGCTCATTACGTGCCAGGGACTGTGCTAAACATTAGGATACAAAACAAGAGAATGAAGCTGGACATAGTCCATGTCCCACATGAGACTCACAGTCTTCATTTCCACTTTACAGGTGAGGTAACTGAGGCACAGGGAAGTTAAATGATTTTCCCAAAGTCATATTGCAGATAGGTCAGAAATAAAGCAACCTCAGTGTCATCTTTGACTCGTCTCTCTCGTTCACCCCGCACATCCAATCTGTTACCAAGCCCTGCCGGTCTCACCTTTACAATATCGCCAAGATCCGCCCTTTCCTCTCCACCCAAACGGCTACCTTACTGCTACAGGCTCTCGTTATATCCCGGCTAGACTACTGTGTCAGCCTTCTTTCTGATCTCCCTTCCTCCTCTCTCGCCCCGCTCCAGTCTATTCTTCACTCTGCTGCCCGGGTCATCTTCCTGCAGAAACTTTCTGGGCATGTCACTCCCTTCTTAAACACCTCCAGTGGTTGCCTATCAACCTCTGCTCCAAACAAAAACTCCTCACTCTAGGCTTCAAGGCTCTCTATCACCTTGCCCCTTCATACCTCCCCTCCCTTCTCTCTTTCTATTGCCCACCCCGCACACTCCGCTCCTCTGCTGCCCCACCGCCTGACGGTCCCTCGGTCTCGGCCTATCCTGCCGTCGAACCCTGGGCCACGTTCTCCCGCGGTCCTGGAATACCCTCCCTCCTCATCTCCGTCAATCTAATTCTCTTCCCCTCTTCAAATCCCTACTTAAAGCTCACCTCCTCCAAGAGGCCCTCCCAGATTGAGTTCCTGAGCTCCCACTTTTTCCCTCTGCTCCCTCTACCCCCCCTTCACCTCTCCGCAGCTAAACCCTCTTCACCCCCCTTTCCCTCTCCTTCTCTCCCTCTCCCTTCCCACCCCCTCAGCACTGTAATCGTCTGCTCAACTGTATATATCTTCATCACCCTATTTATTTTGTTAATTTTGTTTAATGAGATGTACATCACCCTGATTCTATTTATTTGCCATTGTTTTTATGAGATGTTCTTCCCCTTGACTCTATTGATTGCCATTGTTCTTGTCTGCCTGTCTCCCCCGATTAGACTGCAAGCCCGTCAAAGGGCCGGGACTGTCTCTATCTGTTGCCGACTTGTACATTCCAAGCGCTTAGTACAGTGCTGTGCACATAGTAAGTGCTTAATAAATGCTATTGAATGAATGAAATAACTGTGGTATTAGTTAAGCACTCCCCTCTAGGCTGTGAGCTTGCTGTGGGCAGGGAATGTGTCTATTGTTCTATTGTCCTCTCCCAAGCACTTAATACAGTGCTCTGCACACAGTAAGCACTCAATAAACACGATTTAATAAGTGAATTAGAACCCACATCTTCTGACTCCCAGACCAAGGCACTTTCCACTAGGCAACTCTGCTTCCCGATCTTCTTTAGATAGGAGGTCACAAGAGAAGACAATGGGGAGCAGTTTGGACTATTGGAAATAGTACATGCCTAGGAGCCAGGGGACCTGGCTTCTAATCCCAGATCTGCCACTTGCCTATTGTGTGACCTCAGGCAATTCACTTAACTTCTCTGGGCCTCATTTTCTCCATCTGCAAAATGGGGATTCAATCCCTGTTCTCCTTCCCCCTTAGACTGTGTGTTGTGGGACAGGGATTGGGTCCAAACTGATGAACTTGCATCTACCCCAGGGCTTACTACAGTACTAGGCACACAGTAAGTGCTTAACAAGTACAGCAGTTATTATCACTGGGACAAAACATTGGTGAGCCCTTTTAAGCTCCTTGGGGGCAGAGAATGTGATTCCCAAAACGCTTAGTTCAATGTTCTGCACACAGTAATCCCCATTTCACAGAAGAGGTAATTGAGGCACAGAAGAGTGAAGTGACCTGTTTAAAAAAAAAAAACAACAAAAAACAGGTGACAAGAGAAATGAGAACAGCACCTATGCTGATCAATCTCCTACAGAATGGCCAAATCGGACTTCCCGGGTAATAATAATTGTTAGAGTTGAGAGACATGATCCCCACCGTCAGTAAGCTTACAGTTTTTCTCCTCCCTTGCTCTCTTCTCCCTTTCCCCCTTCACAGCCTCTCTTTTCCCCCTCCCATTTTTCCCCATTCTTTTCCTTCTTCTCCCCCTCCCTGCCTCCCTATTCCCTCCCTCTCCCCCTCTTCTCTCAGCAAGGAAAAAACTAAGGAACAGACATTTGGAGATGACACCTTAAAGCCAGAGAATGCATAAGTCAATCTACTAGTGGTATTTATTCAGTGCACATTAGGTGCAGAGCATTGTACTAAGTGCTTGGGAGAGTACAAGACAGTAGAGTTACTACCGTGCTCCATACCTAGTAAACACTTAACAAACCCACGGAGACAACTGAGAGGAAATACTGGTGGGTTTTTCGGGCTCATTCTAAACAATGAGGGTCCACCGTGACTCTTGTTTTGCAGTTTCAGGTAAACAGGCTGGGAGTGCCATTGCTTCCTTCAAACGGCTGAACCCTTATGATGTGCGTGTGACATTACCCACTGGGGAAAATAAAGAGCTGCACATGACTTCTGGGATAAAGTTGATGCTGTTGTCTTAATATTTATCGGTTTTCTTTCAGAAAGTTGAAAGGTGGCCTGGGAGCTAAAGCAAAAGAATGTTTTCAAGGACTAGGAACCTTAATTCAGGGGCGAGCTTGCGGGGAGGAGGGGGGAGGCGGCGCACAGGTGCTCATGACTCAAGTCAAGTGAGCTAAAAGGGAGACAGAAAAGCTGGGAAAGCTGAATGACATGGAGACTGAGCAGAAGATGGGGCAGGGAGCCACCTCAACCTATTTTTTCATGGTATTTGTTAAGCACTTACTATGTGCCGGGCACTGTACTAAGCACTGGGGTAGATAAAAGCTAATTGGGTTAGATATAGGCCCTGTCCCACGTGGGGCTAACAGTCTTAATCCCCATTTCACAGAAGAGGTAACTGAGGCACAGAAGAGTGAAGTGACTTGCCCAAGCCTATAAAGCAGACAAGTGGCAGAGCTGGGTTTAGAACCCTGGTTGGTCCTTTAACTTCCATGGCTGGGCTCTTTCCAATAAGACATACTGCCTCTCTGCATCTTTTGTCTACCTCAGACCTCAGCAGAGTGCTTAGCACATAGTAAGTGCTTAAATGTTGTACAGTGCTCTGCACAGAGTAAGGACTCAATAAAGAGCACTGATCAATTCATTGAATAATCTGGCATTCGGGCTGGGATCCATTTGCCCTAGTGAATGCGCTACTTGATGGGAATTAATATATAAACAACGTGGCCTAGCACAGAGAGCCACATCCTAACAAATACAATTAAAACAGTTAAAATTAAAAAAATTTTTAAAAAAAGAAGTGGCAAGAGAAATGAGAACAGCACCTACTCTGATCAATCTCCCACAGAACGGCCCAGTCTGACTTCCCGAATAGTAATAACTACTGTGGCATTTGTTAAGCACTTAGTATGTGCAAGGCACTGTACTAACCACTGAGGTAAATACAGGATAATCAGTGAGCTCACAGTCTTAATTCCCATTTTACAAATGAGGAAACTGAGGCACAGAGATCGATGGAGAAGGGAGAGTCGGAGGTGTTGGATGGTCCATGCTGGGTCACTGGGGGATAGTCAGGATGGGGAGGGAAGAGACAGGGGGGTCAGATGGTCACACAGCAGACAAGTGGCAGAGCTGGGGTGAGAACCCAGGTCCCAGGCCTGTGCTTTTTCAACTAGGCCATGCTACTTCGCAGTAACTCCCAATGGTTTGGGGTTAATAATAATAATAATAATGTTGGTATCTGTAAAGCACTTACTAAGTGCAGAGCACTGTTCTAAGCGCTGGGGGAGATACAGGGTGATCAGGTTGTCCCACGTGGGGCTCACGGTTTTAATCCCCATTTTACAGATGAGGGAACTGAGGCACAGAGAAGTTAAGTGACTTGCCCACAGTCACACAGCTGACAAGTGGCAGGAAGAGATTCAAACCCATGACGTCTGACTCCAAAGCCCGTGCTCTTTCCACTGAGCCACGGGTTACTGGTCAAGGTTTTGACCGGACAGAAGACCAACCACCAATACCCCCACCAACAGGGCAAAGCCCCTGGCCTGGGCAGAGTCAGTCATCCTATTCAATGAGCTCTTACTGCGTGCAGAGATCTGTACTAAGCACTTGGAAGAGTACAATATAACAATATAACAGACACATTCCCTGACCACAGTGAGCTTACAGTCTAGAGGGGGAGACAGACATTAATATACATAAATACATTACAGAGATGGACATTAGTGCTGTGGGGCTGAGGTGGGGTAGGGGTTGAATATGGGGAGCAAGCCACGGAGACGCCGAAGAAAGTTGAAGAAAAGGAAAAGAGGGCTTAGTCAGGAAAGGCCTCTTGTAGATGTGCCTTCAATTAATTAATTCATTCTGTAGTATTTATCGAGCGCTTACTATGTGCAGAGCACTGTACTAAGCACTTGGAAATTACAATTCGGCAACAGATAGTGAAATCCCTACCCAACAACGGGCTCACAGTCTAGAACGGGGAGGCAGACAACAAAACAAAACAAGTAGACAAGCATCAATACCATCAAAATAAATAGAATTATACCTATATACACATGATTAATGAAATAGAGTAATAAATATGTACAGATATACATAAGTGATATGGGGAGGGGAAGGGGGTAGAACAGAGGGAGCGAGTAGGGGGGGATGGGGAGGGGAGGAGGAGCAGAGGAAAAAGGGGGGGGGCGCTCAGTCTGGGAAGTACTTCTGTAGGAAGTGAGCTCTCAGTAGGGTTATGAAGAGGGGAAGAGAGGTAGTTTGGCAGATGTGAGGAGGAAGGGCATTCCAAGCCACAGGGTAAGATGGGGGCCAGGGGTCCACGGCGGGACAGGCGAGAACGAGGCACAGTGAGGAGGTTAGCAGCAGTGGAGCGGAGTGTGAGGGGTGGACTGGAGATGGAGGCTGTAGATGTAGACTGGAGAAGGGAGGTGAGGTAGGAGAGGGCAAGGTGATGGAGAGCTTTGAAGCCAATAGTGAGGAGTTTTTGCTTAAGCGAAAGTTGATAGGCAAACCACTGGAGATTTTTGAGGAGGGGAGTGACATGGCCAGACCATTTCTGAAGAAAGATAATTCATGCAGCAGAGTGAAGTATAGACTGAGGTGTGGAAGGACGGGAGGAGGGGAGTTCAGAAAGGAGGCCGATGCAGTAATCCAGTCAGGTTATGATGAAAGATTGTACCAGCAAGGTAGCGGTTTGGATGGAGTGGAAAGGGCAGATCTTGGTGATGCTGTGAAGGTGAGACCGGCAGGTTTTGGTAATCATTTCATATGTGAGGGGGAGAATAATTGTCTGCTTGATGTGAGGTGGTAGGGTGTTCCGGGCCAGAGACAGGATGTGGGTGAGAGGTTGGTGGTGAGATAGACAAGAGTCAAGGTAGAGTGAGAAGGTAAGCAGAGGAGGAACGAAGTATGTGGGCTGGGTTGGAGTATGAGAGCAGTGAGGTGAGGTAAGAGGAGGTAAGGGGATTGAGGGCTTTCAAGCCAATGTTAGCTTGGCCCCGGGAGGGTCAGACTCGATCGGCTTTCCCCGGCAGGCCGAGGGCCAACAGAAGATCTTCCCGCTCCCCCATCTCTGACATGCGGCTTCTCCTTCCCATCTCCCTCCTCCTCCCCACTGGATCACCCCTCCCATCCCCACAAAACAGCTCAGCTTGAGGAACAGTGATTCTACAGGGTTCTAAATCCCCCCCCAGATTTTCTAATAACTCCCACACCCTCAGATCTCTTGGAAACAGGGCAAGCAGTAGCTGGGTGCAATCCTTTCTAAGAGAAACTGACAGGTGATTATTGACAGATTACCCCCCACCCAGCTAATGAATGGTCCCAGCTAATTTCCCACTGAACTGCATTTAGCAGGCTGCCCAGTAATTCGATTCTGTTGCTTTGGATGCTCTTGATGGCAGGGGTGGGGGAAACTCCAGACTTCTAAAGTTATGCAGGCCCTGACTCTGCAGAGAACAAGTTGTGATGATCAGGAAAAGCCCTTGGTCCACAGGGCAGGCTACCGGATGATAGTGCGCAGACTTTTCATGAATTAATCCGGGCTATTCGTGATGAGCTCCACCTCGGGATTCCATCATCTCACCCTTTCCTCAGGCTTTAATTAATTGATCCATCAATTGATGGAATTAATTGAGCTCCTACTGCGTGCAGAGCACTGGACTAAGGGCTTGGAAGAGGACAATATAACAGAGTTTAAAGACCTGTTCCCTGCCCGCAACAAGCTTACAGTCCAGAGGGACAATCTAGAGTCAATCAATGAGATTTATTGAATGCTTATTGGATACAGAGCACTGTAATGAGTGGTCAGGAAAAGACAACACAACAGAGTTGGTAGACACGCTGTCTGCCCACAACGAGCTTACCCAGCTGGGTGTAGTGGAAAACAGGATGATTTGGAAGTTCTCTTCGCTGAGAATAAGGCTCTCATATCACACCTTTCTGAATGCTCCTTATTTTAAATTGGTATTGGTTAAACTTTTTCCTATGTCACAAGCACTGTTCTAAGTGTCGGGTCCGATACAAGCTGATCAGGTTGGACGTGGTCCATGTCACACATGAGGCTCACAGCCATTTTAAACTCATTGAGGGCAGGGAATATGCATCTGGATTAATTTATATCTACCACAGCATTTAGTATGTGGTTGTAATAGTATTTGTTTAGCACTAGGTGTCTGGCACTGTTCTAAGGGCTAAGGTAGATACAAACTAATCAGGTTGTACACAGTCCTTGGCTCACATGGGGCTCACATTCTTTATGCCCATTTTACAGATGAGGTTACTGAGGTACAGAGAAGTGAAGTAACTACCCAAGGTTACAGAGCACACAAATGGCACTGACAGAAGTAGAACCCAAGTCCTTCTGACTCCCAGGCCCGGGCTCTATTCCCTAAGCAACACTGCTTAACCCTTAACATAGGCCATAATAATAATTATAATGATGACGATGATGATGATATGGCTTCGGCTATCACATCAATATAAATGACTCCCAAATTCATCTCTCCAACTATCTGCCGTGTGAGAGAGAGAAAAGATTTTTCTTTACGGACTCAGGAGTGACGCAGAACTTATACATATACATTTTATTCCATACAGATGCATTTGGGCTTACATCTTTGGCAGGCCGCCAAGGGGACAAAGATGGGAGGAGGAGAGGAGGAGGCCAGAGCATGCCATTTGTGTTGATAGGATGAGGGGGAAACCACTTTGCATCTTCCCATTTTAGGATTTGCTGCTAGGCTTCTGCCCCTTTCATTCTGCTAGTCCAGGAGGGATGGAGGACATAGGGTAGTCACACATGCAGAGACATAGAAGCAGCGTAGCTCAGTGGAAAGAGTCCGGGCTTGGGAGTCAGAGATCATGGGTTCTAATCCCGGCTCCACCGCTAGTCAGCTGTGTGACCGTGGGCAAGTCACTTAACTTCTCTGTGCCTCAGTGACCTCATCTGTCAAATGGGGATTAAAACTGTGAGCCCCACGTGGGACAACCTGATCACCTTGTATCCCCCAGCGCTTAGAACAGTGCTGTGCACATAGTAAGCGCTTAACAAATACCACAATTAATTTTTTTAATTTTATAGATACGCACACCCTTGACTCTTCCTGACCCTAAACCCCACTCCCCCAGGGGCACCCCCCTCGGGCAGGAAAAGGAGTCTGTACTCTTGAAGCCAGAGCTGGGCAGATAACGCCCAATGGGCCAGGCCAGGAGGAAGTCACACTTTCTATAGAATTAAGGGCCCCAGGGCAACTTCACACCCACTCTTGAGGTCCGCCCTCGGAGCACCTGTCCGGAACTCTAGACCCCTCTTTCCATAAGCCTCTACCGGGCTCTTTCCACTAAGCATGCACGTGTGTGTGTGTGAAAAAAAGGGGGAAGAAGAGTGATGGGGCAGCTGCCACTCATGGGAGAACAGAGTCCTGGGCCCTGTGCAGGAAGCTAGTTCTGTCTGATTTACCTGGAAATGAGAAGACCCAAGGCCCTCAATTCTATAGACGGGTCAAGCCTCCCTGGGACTATACTCCTGTTTGCAGGGTCACTGCACAGCCTCACTCTCCAGAGATGGGACCCTTTTGGGCTCAGTGAGGAAGCTTGTGGGGTCTAACATCAGGAGGAGGTTTGACTGTCTCTCCTTGTCTCTACCCTATTTCTCTTTGAAAGCAGAGTTGTGCAGACTCCTGCCTGAGAAGTATTCAACAGGGTTATGGTCTCGGAGGACAGAAGATAGGTATTGTACCAGAAACCAAATTCTGTCCAGTGTGCATGCAGTTCTGCACCTTCAATCAATCAATTGGATTGATGGAGTGCCGCCTGTGTGCAGAGCCCTGTACTAAGGGCTTGGGACAGTAACAAGCTTACAGTCTAGAGGGGACTGGAGTTCCTGGCGTAACAGAATTGGGGATCTGGGGGTGAAGGGGATCTTGGTCAAGTTTTAATAGGACATTGCAGCAGTCAGCTATACAACTGTCTGTCTACATCCTCTCTTGGCATTAAGGTCAGTGTTTTAGGGGATGGGGAAACTAGTATTCGCTCCAAACTAGGTTGTCTAAAATCCCCAACCCATCAATTTCCTTCTCGGATACTTTTGGTTTCTTCCTCCCAGCCCCGAGACTGAAATGTCTGGTAACAAACAGTTCTCAGCTTTTTCCAGAGGACAGGATGGGAGACCCAGGACCTTGGGATCAGTAATCATGCCATCTCTCCAGATCAGTTCCACAGCTCTAGATGAGGTTTACTGCAGAAGCTGGTGGTGAGTCATGAGTCTTTCCCTTTCTCCCCTCTCATCCCCCAGCAATGCACAAGATGAACAAGCTTAGACTGTCCAATTATTACTCTCTCCACAGACACTGTTCAGTGTATCTCCCCAACCTGGAGGACTGTTTCACTGAAGTGTGGGTTCATGGAGGTCAATTCCCAGACTAGCCCCACCATTGAGAAGGCCTTGCTTCCTCTGCAAAGGGAAGGTCATGTATGTGTGAGAGACTGTTGGATGGGGGAAAGAATAATGAGAATGTTAGTATTTGTTAAGCGCTTACTATGTGCAGAGCACTGTTCTAAGCGCTGGGGTAGACACGAGGGAATCAGGTTGTCCCACGTGGGACTCACAGTCTTAATCCCCATTTTACAGATGAGGTAACTGAGGCACAGAGAAGTTAAGTGACTTGGCCAAGTCA
The DNA here is from genome assembly GCF_004115215.2 of Ornithorhynchus anatinus. Lineage (NCBI taxonomy): Eukaryota > Metazoa > Chordata > Mammalia > Monotremata > Ornithorhynchidae > Ornithorhynchus > Ornithorhynchus anatinus. The sequence continues at coordinate 215,483 of NW_024396782.1, read as the reverse complement.
CACAGCTGACAAGTGGCAGTGCCAGGATTCGAACCCATGACCTCTGACTCCAAAGCCCGTGCGCTTTCCACTGAGCCACGCTGCTTCTCTAATGAATTAACTAAAGAATTCAGTGGGGGCTGCCACTAGCAGAGAGGTCAGTTTTGGGAACAGGGGCCGGGGATCTCTGCAGGGGACCGGTCCTGAATGACTTGACTGTGGGTCTGAGAAGACCCAGGGCTCTACTATAGTTGGGTCAAACCTCCACGTGCCCACAGTCCCCCAGAGAAGGATCCCTCCTGTGACTGACCTGGCAGCTTCTGGGCATCTAGGTCAAGAGAAGGACCATGTGTCAATCAATGTGTCCATCCTATTCCTCACTGAGAAATAGCATTTTGTAGGTTCCTAGCTGAGACGAAGTCAGCAGATGTGAGGACAAAGCCAGTTTTTTACTAGAAACTAAATTCTATATAGTGTGTCATCCTGGACCTCCAATCTCTGGAGAACAAGCCCCGTCTGGGAATCTGAGGAGGAGATGGGCAAGTGTTAGTAGGGCAGAGTGCAGCAGTCAAATTAGCAGCAGTTGTCTGGGTGTCTACCTAAACATGTTGCGCAGCGAGGGAAGAGTGGTAAAAAGGTTTTGGCAAAACAAGGTCATCTTGTGCTTCTCCCACACACCCACGCACCCAGTTCTGAGCCCTGGTTTTCCTTCCAAAAGATGTGGTCCCAGTTAGATCCTCAGGATAGTGAATGCCGGTGCCTCAAGACCAGGGCCCACAGCTCTACATGTCCATCGGCTGGGACCGGAGAAAAAGCTCCTGTGCCACCTTACTCCCATGAGACCAAGGTTCTTGTGCCCATCCCCAGAGGAAGGCTGAGTGAACCCTGAGGACCATCCCACTTCCCCACTCCGCCATTGCATGTCCAGTCTGCTCAAAGCCCTAGAACCACGACCCCCAAGCAGCACCCAGCTCAGGGCAGGATGGCCAAGGGGAGAATCTAACTGACTAATACTCCTTCTGAAGAAACTGCCAAAGCATCTCTCCAGCCCTGAGGCCCATCTCTCTAATGTGGACAGAGGTCACTGCTCAGACATGCCCTGCTGTCAAGAAGGAGCCATGGGTATCACAGTCCTCCAAAGGGGAAGGTTACTGAGTGTGTGTTCGTGTGTGGCTGTGAACTAATTGTGGGGAGGGAATGTGTGCTTGTTGTAGTATTGTAATCTCCCAAGCACTTAGAACAGTGCTTTGCACACAGTAATAGCTCAATAAACACCACTGAATGCGTGTGTGTATGATACAGTTAGCTTAAAGGGGGGAATAGTGAGGAAGGGGCTTCCAAAAGGGATGGGGCTCTGTGCAGCGCACAGGTACTGTCTGACTTGACTGTGGGACTGAGAAGACTTAGGGCCATTAATTCTGTAGACAGGTCCAACCTCCCTGTGCCCCATCCCGTCTGCAGGGCCAACATGCGTAGCCTCGGCCCCACAGAGAAATGGACGCTTGTCGGCCAAGGAGGCTTTGTGATGAACAGTGTGGTGGCTTCTGGGCATCTATGTCGGGAGGACACGGTGTTGATTACTGTTTCCACTCCAGTTGTATTTGAGATGCAGAGTCGTGTGTGGGCCCCTGAGACCAAGTCACCAGGGGTGCAGGTGGGAGAGCAGAAGGTAGGTATTGTACTAGCAACAGCTCGATTCCGTCGGCAGTTCTGGACTTGCAGTCCCTGTGAAATGAACCTCTCGTGGGGATCTGAGGAGTGGGGGGGTGGGTCCGTGTTAGTAGGGCAGAGTGAAGTGATAGGCTTACCTGCAGTTATCTGGGTGTCCACCTAATCTCTAATGAAAAGTAGATTGCTTTCAACCCACTCTCTCTCCCTTTCTTTCAGACAAATGGTTCTCCTGGAGACCAGAGTGTCCGATAGATATGATTCTTAGCTGCTGACAGAGGGCAGGACTGTGAGACCTGTGCCTCCACAGTCACTCATCCAGGAGTGTCTTCCGGGGCCAATTCTCACAACGCCAGGTGTGTGCCAGCCAGAATGGCCTGAGAAGCTTCTGCGCTGCCCCACTCCCATTGGCCGCCCCATCTGAATCCCCAGTTCCGTGTCGGGCTATCTCCAAGACCTCAGAGGAAGCACCACTGCCTTCATTCCCTGGCAGTGCACAGCTCAGGCCTGGACAAACAAGGGGCAACTCCGACCATCTCTTCCTCTCTAGAAAGGCCACTCGATGCATCACCCTGCCAAAGGACTCTTTCCCTGCAGTGAGTGCCCAGTCAGGTCCATCCCCAGGCTTGCCCTGCTTTTGACAGAAGGAGCCATAGGCTCTGCTGCCATGTGAAATGGGAGGTAATGTCTGGGTCTGTTTGCATGAACGATGGGGTTACCCTAAGGGGGAGAACAGTGAGGAAGGGGATACTACTCTTGGCAAGGAAGCCTGTTCTGGAAACGGGCCAGGCTCTGTGCAGGGAACTGGTTCTATCTGAAGTGACTGTGGGACTGAAAATCCCTGGGGCCCTTAATTCTATATATAGGTCAAACCTCCTGGCCCCCACAACCCTATCCACATATCCTCTGTCCTCCTGTCTCTCCTCACTCCCGTCCATACTTGACTCTGCTACCCGGATCCTTTTTCCACAGAAACGTTCAGGCCATATTTCCTCACTTCTCTAGAAACTCCAGGGGTTGCCTATCCACCTCTGCATCAAACCAAGTCCTCACCATGGGCTTTAAAACACTCAATCACCCTGCCCCCTCCTACCTCACCTCGCTCCTCTCCTACTACATCCCAGCCCACACAGTTCACATCTCTAAAACCAACCTTCTCACTTTACCTCGATCTCATCCACCATGCTGCCGATCTCTCGCCCACATCCTTCCTCTGGCCTGGAATGACCTCCCTCATCAAATCCGACAGACAGTGACTCTACTCCTCCCCCACGGCAAGCCTTACTGAAGGCACATCTCCTCCAGGAAGCATTCCCTAACAAAATCTTCCTTTCTTCTCCCACTCCCACTGTGATGCCCAGACTTGCTCCCTTTATTCGTCCCACCTCCCAGCTCCACCATACTCATGTACACATCTGTAATTTATTGATTTATATTAATGTCTGTTTCCCCCTCTAGATGGTAAGCTCGTATTGGGCAGGGAATGTGTCTGTTTATTGTTGGATCATCCTCTCACAGTGCTTAGTACAGTGTCCTGAACACAGTCAGCTCTCAATACATACAATTGACAGACTGGAGAAGGGACCTTTCTGTGTCTGACACTGGCTTCTTCATTCAGTTTTATTCATTGATCTCTTACTGTGTGCAGGGCATTGTACTAAGTGCTTGGGAAAGTACAATACAGCAACAAACAGACACATTTCCTCCCCACAACGAGCTCATAGTCTGTAGGGAGAGGCAGACTTTAATTTAAATAAGTAAATTAATTAATAAATAAATAAATAACAGTAGGTTTAGTGCCCATCCCCAGAGGAGGCCTGAGTGAACCCTGAGCACCGTCCCACCCCACCACTCCCCCATTGCATGTCCAGTCTGCTCAAAGCCCTATAACCACGACCCCCAAGCAGCACCCAGCTCAGGGCAGGATGGCCAAGGGGAGAATCTGACTAATACTCCTTCTGAAGAAACTGCTCAAAACATCTCTCCAGCCCTGAAGCCCATCTCTCTAATGGGGACAGAGGTCACTGCTCAGACATTCCCTGCTGTCAAGGAGCCATGGGTATCACCGTCCTCAGGTGAGGTGGTCTGCCTACACGCCTTACCTCTCCAGATGATAGGTTTAATGTTTGGTGGAGGAGAGGGAAAATGGTGTCTGCCAAAGAAACCTATGTTGTCTGCAATCTCCTACCCCTCCTTCTCCAGCTATGAGACAGGAGAATCTGCGGAAGACTGAAGGGTTTGGCCACAGAAGCAGAGGGCAGGGCAAAGGGCACGGTGAGGGAACTTGGCCCCTCACTAATCCACATGTGTCTCTTAAGGTCAGGTTCCACAACTCCAGATGTGTTTCAGTCAGGACTGGTGGAGAAGGTGCAGTGACATCTTGCTTCCATTAGGCCCAAACTATACTGTCTCCCAAACAGAGGAGAGCTCTGCAGTGAGTCCTGTGTTTTGTAGGGAGCAGCAGGTGGGTGTGGGGGAGAAGGGGAGCATGAGCCTGTCCTGTTAGATAGACATAGAAACAGTGTTTGCCCCCCAACTCCTTCAAAAAAACTAGGTTGTCTGCAATCTTCTATGCCTCCTTCTCCAGCTCAGAGAAAGCCAAGAGACAGGCACGTTAGGAACAATTAAACATGAAAACACAGCACAGATGCACAAAATAAAACCAAAATCAGCTCTTTTCCTCTTCTCTCACTCCATCCTGTGTCAAATAGTGGAAATGAGGGCTTAGTTGGGGGAAGACCTCTTGGAGGAGATGTGATTTTAGGAGGGCTCTGAAGGTGAGGAGAGTGATGGTTTTTCTGCTTTGCAGGGGCAGGCTGCTCTGACTCCTCCTGGGGTCCAGTGTCAGGTCGGATGTGGGGACTGTAAGAAGGGAACTCAGACAGGAAAGAAAGGTGGGGTGGGGGTCAGGCCAGAGATGAGACCCCCCTGGAGAGCTGTTTGGAATTTGTATTTCCCTGGACAAATCTTTTCATGCTAGAGATTCAATCCAATCCTATCCCTTATCCCCTATCCCATCCTACCCTATCTTTCCTACAGCCATCCCCTCTTCCAGTGAAGCTGCTAGAGCTTCCTCCCGGGACACCTGATATCTAACCCAGCTGCTTCCAATCAGGGGGATTACTGACGTCATTCCAGCCCCCTCCCCATATAAGCCTCGAAAACCTGAGGCTATTTGGAGTTGAGTGTGTTGGTTTTGGTGTGAGGTGTTGTGGAGGTTAGGAGGATAAAAGGAATGTTTTTGAGGTGAAGGAGGTGTGGAGTTTGGGGAAAATGTTTGGCCAAGGGAAAAGTTTAGCTTTAGGGAAAAGATTAGTCCTGGGAAAAGTTTAGGCGAGGGGAGAGGTTAGGCTATGGGAAAAGGTCCGGCTCGGTGTAAAGGTTAGTTTAGGGGAAAAGGTCAGGGTTGGGGAAAAGGTGAGGCTATTGGAAATGGTTGGGTTAGGGGAAAGATTAAGCTGGGGGAAAAGGCTCTTCTGGGCCTGGTAATTTCCCTAAAGGTGTCCTTGGCAGGCTATGTGGAGGTATAATCTTTCCCCTTTCCTGACCTTATTCGTGTCTGTGAGGAAAGTGGGTAGTAGGGTGAAGGGCCTAACACTCCATTTCAGAAGGCTTCTTGGCCACTCAAACTGCCTCTTTGTTCTCTAGCCTTTCTCTGTGCCTGTGGAAATTCCAAGAGACACTTCCTTCCTGCAATCAATCAGTGGTGTTTACTGAGTGCTTTCTATGTGTAGAGAAGTGTACTACATGGTTAGGAGAGTACAGTACAACAGAATTAATGGACATGTTCACTGCAGCCCTGATTCACCACCTTAAACCACCACCTTAATAGACCTGACCCCACTTCTCTGCTCTCCTTCCCTTACACCTTCAAGATATGCTTGTCTTCCACATACTACCACAGTTCCCTTTCAATCTTATAGGTCCAGCACCAGTTGAATGGGGAGGACCCAATTAATACAATACAGGTAAGGCAGGGATCTGTTTAGAAAGATATATACCTAATTGTGAGGTGTATAGTTAGTTCAGTGCTTGGTGGGTGTTGCTAAGTGCATGGGTGACTTGAAAGGGGAAATAAAGTGTATGTGTGTATGTGGTGGGATTGGGCGTGGGGAGGATGTGAGTTTTAGTCAGGGAAGGCTTACTGAAGAAGAAACGATTTCAGTAGGGCTCTTAAAGTTTGGGGAGACCACTGGTATGTCCACTCTGTAGGTGGGAGGCTGTGTGGGGATGGGTTGGGACGGATGTGGTCCATATGAGACACGATGAGCAGGCTTGATCTTGCAGGAGCTTCCTAAACTCAACTCAGAGCCATCTGGAGGTGGATGCCTAAGGGGTCCTGGTGATCGGAAGAGAAGGCCCAGCCACTTTGCCTACCAGAAGCTTGTTATACTACCTGGCTGTGAAGAGTGTTCTTCCTTTAGGGAGGGTGCAGAGGAGCTGAGCTTCCATCTCTAAGGGAAGGTGATGGGGGCATGTGTGGATGATTAAAGGTTATGGCAGGAGGGGAAGGAGGTGGTGAGCAGAAGGGTCTATCATTCTCAGCACTAGGGCTGGTTCTGCAAACTGGGGCTAAGGCTCTGTGGAGGAAACTGGTTCTGTCAGGCTTGACTGTGGGGCTGAGAAGATCCAGGATCCTTAATTCTATAGATGGGTTAATCCTCCCTGAACCCACAGTCCTGGTGGCTTCTGGCAATATAGAGCTAGATGCACGATACTGCCCATCAGTGTCTCTACCCCATTCTTCTCTGAGAAGAGTTGAGTGGGCTCCACGTGAGTCATGAGGGGTGAGGGTGGGGAGGACAAAGTAGCCATGGTATTAGAAAGTGAATTATCCCTTACATAGCTGCTGGACATCCAGTCCCATGAGGAAAAGCCATCATCATCACTTAACAAATGCCATCATTATTATTTTTATCATTAAAGAAAGGAAATAGGGGTCTTAGTTGGGGAAAGACCTCTTGGAGAAGATGTGATTTTAGGAGTTCTCTGAAGGTGGGAAGAGTGGTGGTCTGTCTGCTTTGAAGGGCCAGGTTGCCCTGACTGTTCCTTTGGTCCAGTGTCAGCGTGCTGGAAGGTAGGGGCTGGGAGGAGGGAACTGAAACAAGATGGGAAGATAGGGTGGGGGTCAAGCCAGAGATGAGACCCACTGGAAAGCTGTTTGGAATATGTGTTTCTATGGACAAACCCTTTCATAATAATAATGAAAGTATTTTTGAAGTGCTTACTATGTGTCAGGAGATGCTTTACTAAGCAGTGGTTGGACATAAGCCAATTGGGTTGGACACAGTCCCTGATCAATCTGGGCTCAGAGACTCAATCTCCATTTTACAGATGAGGTAACTGAGTCACAGAGAAGTGAAGTGCCCAGGGTTACACAGCAGATAAAGGGCAGGGCTGGGATCAGAACACATGACCTTTGTGCTAGAGATGCTTTCCCCCTAATCTTTCTCCCTAACCTAACCTTTCCCCATCGCCTAACCTTTTCCCCTGGCCTAACCTTTTCCCTTAGTTTAACCTTTTCAACTAAGGTAACCTTTTCCCCTGGCCTAATGGTTTCACCTAACTTTTCCCCCAGCTTAACCTTTTCCCCTGGCCTATCTTTTTCACTTGCATAACCTTTTCCCCCGGCATAACATTAACCCTTAGCCTAACCATTTCCTCTAACCTAACCATTTCCTCTAGCCTAACCTCTTCTCCTAGCCTACCCTTTTCCCCTAGCCTAACCTTTTCCCCTTGGCCAATCCTTTTCCCCTGGCCTTACCTATTCCCCTGGCCTAACCATTTCCCTTAGCCTAACCTTTTCCTCTAGTCTAGCCTCTTCCCCCAGCCTAACCTTTCCCCCTAACCCAACCACTTTCCATAGCCTAAACTTTTCCCCTACCCTAACCTTTTGCCCTAAACTAACCTTTCCCCTAGCCTAACCTTTTCCCTAGCCTGACGTTTTCTCCTAGCCTAACCTCTGCCCCTAGTCTATCCTTTTCCCCTAACCTAATATAATAATGATGGTATTTGTTAAGCGCTTACTATGTGCTGAGCACTGTTCTAAGCGGTAGGGTGGATACAGGGTCATCAGGTTGTCTCTCGTGGGGCTCACAGTCTTCATCCCCATTTTACATATGAGGTCACTGAGGCACAGAGAAGTGAAGTGACTTGCCCAAGGTCACACAGCAGACAAGTGGTGGAGCTGGGATTAGAACCCACGACCTCTGACTCCCAAGCCCGGGCTCTTTCCACTAAGCCATGCTGCTTCTCAGTTGAGGTAATATTTACCTCAAGCTTAAGCCTGATAATCTTTCTGGGGCCCTAACCTTTTCTCCTGGCTTAACCGTATCCCTTACCCTAACCTTTTCCCCTAGCAATAACCATTTTTCCTAGATTAACCTACTCCCCTAGCCTAACCTTTTCCCCAAAGCCTTACCTTTTCCCCTAGCCAGATCCTTTCCCCTTGCCTAAGCTTTTCCCTTGGCCTAACTTTTCCCCCTAGCCTAACCTTTTCCCCTGGCCTAAGCTTTTCCCTGGCCTAACCTTTTCCCCTTGCCTAACCATTTACCATACGATAACCATTTACCATAGCCTAACCTTTTCCCCAGGCAAAACCTTTTCCCTGACCTAACCTTCTCCCCTGAGCTAACCTTTTCCCCTAGCCTCAGCGTTTCCCCAAACCTAACCTTTACACCTAGTCTAACCTTTCTTAGAGCCTAGCCTTTTCCCCTAGCCTAACCTTTTCCCCTGGCCAAACTTTTCCCATACAATAACCTTTAACCCAGTTTAAATTTTTTCCCTTTTCCTCTTGCCTAACCTTTTCCCATACCCTAACCATTTCCCCAGCCTTAACTTTTCTCTTCTTCTAACCTTTTCCCCTAGCCCAACTAGCCTAACATTCTGCTAGCCTAATGCTTTCCCCTAACCTAATCTTTAGACGTTGCCTAAACTTTTCCCATAGCCTAACCTTTGCCCATGCCTGACCTTTCCCCTAGCCTTACCTTTTCTCCTAGCCTAACCTTTCCCCTAACCAATTTCCCATAGCATAACCTTTTCCCGTAGCCTGTTTCCCCTGGCCTAACTTTTCCCCCTAGCCTAACCTTTTCCCCTGGCCTAACCTTTTCTCCTGGTCTAACCTTTTCCTCTGGCCTAAACCTTTCCTCGGACTAACCTTTTCCCCTAGCCAAACCTTTTCCCCACCTTAACCTTTTCCCCCGGCCTAATGTTTTCCCACTTTCTCCTTTCTCCTAGCCTAATCATTCCCTTAGCCTAAACCTTTTCCCTGACATAACCTTTTCCCCTAGCCTATCCTTTTACCTTGGTCTAACCTTTTCCCCTAGTCTAACCATTTCCCGTTGCCTAACCTTTCCCCCGAACCCTAACTTTTTCCCCAGGCCAAACCCTTCCCTGACCTAACCTTTTCCCTTGGCCTAACCTTTTCCCCTGGCTTAAGCTTTTCCTCGGCCTAACCTTATCCCATAGGGTAACCTTTTTCCCTAGCCAAACCTTTTCCCCTACTCTAACCTTCTCCCCTGGCCTAATGTTTTCCCCTCGCCAAGCTTTATGCCCAGCCTATTCTTTCCACTACCCTAACCTTTTTCCTTTGCCTAACCTTTTCCCCTGTTCTAACCTTTTCCCCAGCTTACCCATTTATCATAGCCTAACCTTTTCCCCAGGCCAAACCTTTTCCCTGACCTAACCTTTCCCCTGGCTAACCTTTTCCCCTAACATAACCTTTACACCTAGCCTAGCTTTCCTGTAGCCTAACTTTTTCCCCTACCCTACCCTTTTCCCCTGGCCAAACCTTTTCCCATACAATAACCTTACCCTGGTTTTAACTTTGCCCCTTGCCTAATCATTCCCCTAATCAAATCTTTTCCCCTACCATATCCTTCTCCCCTAGCCTGTTTCCCCTAGGTTAATCATTTCCCTGGTCTAACCTTTTCCCCTGGCCTAAGCTTTTACCCAGCCTAAACCTTTCCCCTACCCTAAACTTCTCCCCTGGCCAAACCTTTTTCCCATACAATACCCTTTACTCCAGTTTAACCTAGACTAGCCTTCCCTTAGCCTAACCTTTGCCCCTAGCCTACCCGTTTCCCCTAGCCTAACCTTTTCAGGTAGCCTATTCTCATTGGCCTAACCTTCTCCCTGGCCTAACCTTTGCCCATAGCCTTACGTTTTCCCCTAGCTTAACCTTTCCACCTAGCCTAACCTATCCCCTATCCTCATCTTTCTCCTAGCCAAACCTTTTCCCTAGCCTTACCATTTCCCATAGCCTAACCTTTTCCCCTAGGCTAACTTCTTCCCCAGGCCAAACTGTTCCCTGACCTATCCTTTTCCCCTGGCCTAAGACTTTACCCTACCTAACCTTTTCCCCTACCCTAACCTTCTCCCCTAGCCTAATGTTTCTCCCTTACCTAACCATTCCTCTAGCCTAATCTTTCCTGTAGCCTAACCTTTTCCCTAACCTATCCTCTTTCCCTAGCCTAACCTTTTCCTCTGTTCTAACCTTTTCCTCTGGTCTAACCTTTTCCTCTGGTCTAACCTTTTCCCCGGCCTAACCTTCTCCCCCAGCCTAACATTCTCCCCTGGCCTAACCTTTTCCCCTGGCCTAACCTTCTCCCTTAGCCTAACCTTCTCCCCTAGCCTAACCTTTACCCCCAGACTAACCATTTCCCATAGCCTAACCTTTTCATTCATTCAATAGTATTTATTGAGTGCTTACTATGTGCAGAGCACTGTACTAAGCACTAGGAATGTATAATTCGGCAACAAATAGAGACAATCCCTGCCCATCGATGGGCTTACAGTCTAATTGGGGGAGACAGATGGACAAAAGCAAGACAACTTAATCGCAATAAATAGAATCAAGGGGATGTTCACCTCATTAACAAAATAAATAGGGTAATAAAATAAATAGGGTAATAAAAATATATACAAATGAGCATATATACAGATGAGCACAGTGCTGAGGGGAGGGGAAGGGAGAGGGGGAGGAGCAGAGGGAAAGGGGGGAAAGGGGGCTTGGGGCTTGGCTGAGGGGAGGTGAAGGGAGGACAGAGAGGGAGCAGACGGAAAAGGGGAAGCTCAGTCTGGGAACGCCTCTTGGAGGAGGTGAGCTTTCAGTAGGGCTTTGAAGAGGGGATAGTTTGGTGGAGGTGAGGAGGGAGGGCACTCCTGGAGAGCGGAAGGACATGGGCCAGGGATCGACGGTGGGATAGGCATGAACGGGGGACGGTGAGGAGGTGAGCGGCAGAGGAGTGGAGCGTGTGGGGTGGGCAGTAGAAAGAGAGAAGGGAGGAGAGGTAGGAAGGGGCAAGGTGATGGGATCCTTGAAGCCAAGAGTGAGAAGTTCTTGATTCGTATGGATAGGCAACCACTGGAGGCTTTTAAGGAGAGGAGTGACATGCCCAGAGCGTTTCTGCAGGAAGATGAGCCAGGCAGCGGAATGAAGAATAGACTGGAGTGGGGAGAGACAGGAGGAAGGGAAATCAGAGAGAAGGCTGACAAAATAATCCAGCCGGGATATTATGAGAGCCTGTACCAGTAAGATAGCTGTTTGGATGGAAGGGGCGTATCTTGGCGATATTGTAAAGCTGAGACCGGCAGGCATTGGTGACGGATTGGATGTGTGGGGTGAATGAGAGAGCTGAGTCAAGGATGACACCAAGGTTGCGGGCTTGAGAGACGGGAAGGATGGTCGTGCCATCCACAGTGACAGGGAAGTCAGGAGGAGGACAGGGCTTGGGAGGGAAGATAAGAAGCTCAGTTTTGGACATGTTGAGTTTTAAGTGGTGGGCAGACATCCAGGTGGAGACGTCCTGGAGGCAGGAGGAGATAAGAGCCTGAAGAGAGGGGGAGAGAACAGGGGAGGAGATGAAGATGTGGGTATCATCTGCATAGAGATGATAGTTGCAGTCGTGGGAGCGAATGAGTTCACCAAGGGAGTGAGTGTAGATGGAGAACAGAAGAGGGCCAAGAACTGACCCTTGAGGAACCCCAACATTTAGAGGATGGGAGGGGGAGGAGGAGCCTGTGAAGGAGACCGAGAATGAACGGCCAGAAAGATAAGAGGAGAACCAGGAGAGGATGGAGTCCGTGAAGCCAAGGTGAGATAAGGTGTGGAGGAGAAGGGGATGGTCAACAGTGTCAAAGGCAGCTGAGAGGTCGAGGAGGATTAAGATAGAGTAGGAGCCATTGGATTTGGCAAGAAGGAGGTCATAGGTGACCTCTGAGAGAGCAGTCTCGGTAGAGTGGAGGGGATGGAAGCCAGATTGGAGGGGGTCCAGGAGAGAGTTGGAATTAAGGAATTCTAGGCAGCAAGTGTAGATGACTCTTCTAGGAGTTTGGAAAGGAACGGTAGGAGGGAGATAGGGTGATAACTGGAAGGGGAAATGGGGTCGAGAGAGGGTTTTTTTTAGGTTGGGGGAGACATGGGCATGTTTGAAGGGAGAGGAGAAGAAGCCATTGGAGAGTGAGCGGTTAAAGATAGAAGTTAAGGAAGGGTGGAGGGAAGGGACGATGGTTTTTATAAGGTGAGTGGGAATGGGGTCCGAGGCACAGGTGGAGGGGGTGGCACTTGCGAGGAGGGAGGAGATCTCTTCGGAGGATACTACAGGGAAGGATGGGAAAGTAGGGGAGAGGGTTGGGATGAGGGGGGATGCAGAAGGGGGATGGGTGACTGCGGGGAGCTCAGTCCTGATTGTGTTAATTTTCCCCTTGCCTAACCTTTTCCCCTAGCCTAACCTTTTCCCGCTGGCCTAACCTTTTCCCCTGGCCTAAACATTTCCCCTAGTCTAACCTTTTCCACTGACCTAACCTCCCCTGGCCTAGCCTTTTCCCCCAGACTAACCATTTCCCATAGCCTAACCTTTCCCCTAGCCTAACCTTTTCCCCTAGCCTAACCTTATCCTTGGCCTAACCTTCTCCCTAGCCTTACATTTTCACTTAGTTTAACCTTTTCACCTAGCCTAACGCATGCCCTATCCTCATCTGTCCCCTAACCTAACCTTTTGCCCTAGCCTAACCTTTTCCCGCTGGCCTAACCTTTTCCCCTGGCCTAAACATTTCCCCTAGTCTAACCTTTTCCACTGGCCTAACCTTCTCCCCTGGCCTAGTCTTTTCCCCCAGACTAACCATTTCCCATAGCCTAACCTTTTCCCCTAGCCTAACCTTTTCCCCTAGGCTACCTTATCATTGGCCTAACCTTCTCCCTAGCCTTACATTTTCACTTAGTTTAACCTTTTCACCTAGCCTAACCCATGCCCTATCCTCATCTTTCCCCTAACCTAACCTTTTCCCCTAGCCTAACCTTTTCTCCTGCGCTAACCTTTTCCCCTGGCCTAACCTTTCCCCTGGCCTAACGTTTTCCCCTACCCTAATCTTTTCCCCTTGGGTAACCTTTTCCCCTATCCTAAACTTTCCACTGGCCTAAACTTTCCATCCACCTGACCTTTCCCCCTTGCCTAACCCTTGCCACAGTCCTAAGCCTTTCCCCTAACCTAACCTTTTACACCTAGCTTAACTTTTCCCATAGCCTAACCTTTCCCTTCACCTTTTCTTTAGCCCAACCTTTTCCCCTAGCCTAACCTTTTCCCATGGCCTAACCTTTTCCCCTAGCACAACCTTTTCTGCCCCTTAGACTTTTCCTCTGACATAACCTTTTCCCATAACCTAATCTTTTCCCCTAGGCTAGCCTTTTTGCCAAGACTAACCTCTTCCCCTAGCCTTAACCTTTCCCCTATTCTAAACTTTTCCCCTAACTCAACATTTTCCATAACCCAACCTTTCCCCTAGCCTAACCTTTCCCTTAACCTAACCTTTCCCCTAGCTTAACCTTTTTCATGACCTAAGGTTTTCCCCTTGCCTAAACTTTCCCCTACCCTAACCTTTTCTCCAGGCCAAACCTTTTCCCGACCTAACCTATTCCCCTGGCCTAAGCTATTACCCAGCCTACTCTTTCCCCTACCTTAACCTTCTCTCCTAGCCTAATGTTTTCCCCTTACCTAACCTTTTCCCCTAGCCTAACCTTTTCCCCTAGCCTATTTCCCCAGGCCAACCCCTTCCCTGACCTAAACCTTTCCCCAGACCTAAGTTTTCCCCCTGGCCTAAGCATTTACCTGGCTGAACCTTTTCCACTACCCTAACCTTCTCCACTAGCTTAATGTTTCCCCCTTACCTAACCTTTCCCCTATCTTAATCTTTCCCGTAGCCTAACCTTTTCCCCTAGCCTAAGCTTTTCTCCTAAAGCAAATCTTTCCCCTACCCTACCGTTTCCCCGAGCTTAACCTTTTCTCCTGGCCTAATCTTTTCCCTGACCTAACCTTTTCCACTGGCCTAAACTTTTCCCTTAGCCTAACCTTTTCCCTTAGCCTAAACCTTTCCCCTAGACTAGCCTTTTCACCTACCCTAAACTTTATACCCATCCTAACCTTTTTCCACAGCCTAACCCTGGCCTAAACCTTTCCCCTAGTATAACCTTTTCCCCTGGCTGAATCTTATTTCCTGGCTTCTCCTTTCCCCATAGCTTAACTTTTTCTCCTAGCCTAGCCTTTTCACCTAGCCTAACATTTTCACCTGGCATAACCTTCTCCGCTATCCTAAACTTTACCCTGAACAAAGTTTTTCCCCCGGCCTAATCTTTCCCTTAGCCTAATCTTTTTTCCTAGAGTAACCTTTTCCCCTGTCCTAACCATTCCTCTGGCCTAAGCTTTCTATCTACCTGACCTTTTCCCCTTGCCTAACCCTTTCCACTGGCCTAAGCTTTTCTCCTAGCCTAACCTTGGTACCTAACCTAACCTTTTCCCATAGCCTAACCTTTCCTCTCACCAAACCTTTCCTCTAGTCCAACCTCTTCCCCCAGGCAAACCTTTTCCCCATCCTAACCTTTTCCTCTAGTATAACCGTTTCTGCCCCTTAAACTTTTCCTCTCACCTAACCTTTCACCATTGCCTAATTATTTCCCCTAGCCCAACCTTTTCCCTAGCCTAACCTTTTCCCTAGCCAAACCTTTCCCCTAGCCAAACCTTTCCCTTAACCTAAACTTTTCCCATAGCCTAACCTTTTCCCCTTGCCTAACCTTTTCCCCTAGGTGCCTAACATTTTCGTTACCTAACATTTTCCCCTAGCCTAACCTTATCCCATAGCCTAACCTTTCACCTCGCCTAACCTTTTCCCCTAGCTCAAACCTTTCCCTGGGCCTAATCTTTTCCCCTGGCCTAACTGTTTCCCCTAACATAACCTTTTCCCCAAAACCTTACCTTTTCCCTTAGCCAGATGCTTTCCACTAGAATAAGCGTTTCCCCTGGCCTAACCTTTTCCCCTGGCCCAACGTTTCCCCTGGCCTAAACTTTTCCCTGGCCTAACCTTTTCCCATAGCCTAACCTTTTTCCCTAGCCAAACCTTTTCCACTACCGTAACCTTCTCCCCTGGCCTAATGTTTTCCCTTTACCGAACCTTTCGCCTAGCCTATTCTTTCCCCTAACCTCACCTTTTCCCCTTGCCTAACCTTTCCCCCTGGTCTAACCTTCTCCCCTAGCCTAGCCATTTACCATAGACTAACCTTTTCCCCAAGCAAAACCTTTTCCCTGACCTAACCATTTTCCCCGGCCTAACCTTGTTCCATACAGTAATCTTTACCCCGATTTAAACTATTCCCCTAGCCAAACCTTTTCCCCTACCATAACCTTCTCCTAACTTTCTCCCCTAGCCTATCCTTTCCCCTTGCCTAACCTTTTCCCCTGGTCTAACCTTTTCCTCTGGTCTAACCTTTTCCTATAGTCTAACCTTTTCCCCTACCCTAACCATTTCCCCAGGCCAAACCTTTTCCCCTAGCCTAACCTTTTCCCCTAGCCCAACCTTTTCCCCAGGCCAAACATTCCCCTGACCTCACCTTTTCCCCTGGCCTAAGCTTTTACCCAGCCTAACCTTTTCCCCTATGCTAACCTTCTCCCCTAGCCTAATGTTTTCCCCTTACCTAACCTTTCCCCTAGCCTAATCTTTCCATAGCCTAACCTTTCCCCTAGCCTAACCTTTTTCCCTGGTCTAACCTTTTCCTCTAGCCTAACCTTCTCACAGGCCCAGCCTTCTCCCTACCCTAACCTTTTCCCCTAGCCTAACCTTTTCCCATCCAATGACCTTTACCCCGGTTTAAACTTTAACTGTAGCCAAACCTTTTCCCCTACTGCAACCAACTCCCCTAGTCTGTTTTCCTCTTGCCTAACCTTTCCCCTAGCCTAACTTTTTCCCCTAACCTAATCTTCTCCCCTAACCTAAACTTCTCACCTAGGCTAACATTTCCCTAGTCTAATCTTTCCCCTAGCCTAATCTTTTCCCATAACCTAACATTTACCCCAAGCTTACCCTTTTCCCCTAGCCCAACCCTTCTGCTAGCCTAAGGCTTTCCCCTAACCTAACCTTTTCCCCTAACCTAATCTTTGAACGTTGCCTAAACTTCTCTTGTAGCCAAACCTGTGCCAATGCCTAACCTTTCCCCCTAGCATAACCTTTCCCCTAACTTAACCCTTTCCCATAGCCTAACCTTTCCCCTGGGCTAACCATTTTCCCTGGCCTAACGTTTTCCCCTGGCCTAATCTTTTTACCTTGCCTAACCTTTTCCACTGCCCTTACCTTTGCCGTAGCCTCAGCTTGTCCCCTAACCTAATCTTTACACCTAGCCTAACCTTTCCTATAGCCTAACTTTTTCTCCCACCCTAACCTTTCCCCTGGCCAAACCTTTTCCCATACAATAACCTTTACCCTGGTTTAAATTTTCCCCTTGCCTAACCTTTTTCCCATGTCCTAAACTTTTCTCACCTAGCAAACCTATTTCCCCACCATAACCTTCTTCGCTTACGCCTTAATGATTTCCTCTTACCTTTAACCACCTTTCCCCGTATGCGCTAATTCTTTCCCCTAGCCTAAACCTTTTCCCCTGGTCTAACTTTTTTCCCTACCTCTAAAACCTTTTCTACCGCTGCCTAACCTTTTACTCTGAGCCTTAACCATCTGACATATGGCCTAACCTTCCCCACGGCCAAAACCTTTTGCCCCTGAGTCTAACTTTTTCCCCTAATTGCCTCAGATTTTCCCCAGATCCTGAACCTTTACACGTAGCCTAACCTTCTCTTAGAGCATGAACCTGTTTCCCTAGCCTAAACCTTTTCCCCCTGGTCTAACCTTTTCCTACCTAACCCTATCTTCGCATTGCCTAACCTTTCCTCAGCCTAACCATTTGACATTAGCCTATTACCCTTTCCCCAGGCCAAACCTTTTCCCCTGATGCTTACACTGTTTTCCGCCTAGCACACAGGTTTTCACCCAGACCTAACCTTTTACACTAAGGTCTCAACCTTCTTAGTAGCATAAGCTTTTCCCAGCCTATCCACTCTATTCCCTGGCCAATTTTCCCATACAAATACCTTTACCCCGGTTTAAACTTTTCCCCTTGCCTAACCTTTTCCCAAACCTAACCTTACCCCTAGCCTTAACTTTTCCCCTATT